>NW_010532576.1:0-14899 GCF_000687285.1 Phaethon lepturus | reverse complement strand
GGTTGTGCGCTGCAGACGGCTTTACCTGGGATTGCAGAGTGCCCCTGCTAGGCTCCTATCAAGGCACAGAGGACAAAAAAGTATCTCTAATAAGCTCCATTTTCCTGAATTGTTGAGGAGGAAGAGATAGAAAATCATTCTTGTAACACTTCTGGAAAACTCAAAGAGGTTATTGCTATGGAAACTGCTCCAGCAAAGCAGGGGCAGAAAAGGGGAGCAGCAGAGACGCGTGATGCACAGAATGCGAATTCTTAACACCCGAAACTAAACCCGCACACCTCCGGCAATGCAATCTATTTTGGATAACATCAACAATTTGCCCTTGGTTTTGTATCAACAAAACCACAGGTAAGGGACAATGAAATGAAAACCTGAGGCTGCACGGGAGAGCGCTAGTTGCAGAACCATACTAAAATAAAACAATACACACCAGTTTAGGGGGCAGTAGAGAAAACCTGGTATAGAACAGGACTAGGTGTTTTTTCCTCCAACTCAACTAATGCTAACTTTCCAGTGGAGTTTGTCTAAAATAAGCAGCAAAGCAAGAGAGTTTCTTTTCAGCAGCCTTTGACGACAAAATAAAGCCAGGCTGGAGGAAGCCTTTAGCAGAAGAATGGAACAGGGGAGCTCTGATTGTGCCAGACCAATGGCTGTGACACAGAAAGAAAAAACCCTACTGAAATGGGGACTGAGAAAGGAATAGAAAGAAAAATCAGTTAAAAAAAATAAAGTGACAAACAAAAAGCTCTTTGAAAGAGACTTTACTCCACAAATACACAGTGAGCCCACACCAATGGCTCTGGGTCAGTTTTAATCCTAGATATGAGTATTCATACAAAGAATGTATGAATACAAAAGTGTGGCCCCAAGTGCAAAGCACTTTGACAAGTGTTCAATTAGCATTAGCAGGGCTTCATATGTGTTTAAGAGTTCTGCTAAATTGAGGCTTTGCGTGTACAAACACATCCGCAGCAAACTGGAGGTTTTACACGAAAAGATGGGAGTCTTTTCTGGCGCAACTACGTGATTTTGGTGAGCTAAAGATTTTTAGAAGAACACTTTGGTAGTGGAGGATAGATTACCAAGAACAGGGCGGGGGGGAGTGATGAACCACGACACTAGAAAGTCTTCTGAGGTCTTCATATCTTCAGGAAAATAAAAGCCAAGCCCATGGGATAGAATTTAACAATGTCCCTTTAAACTTGGCTCATTTCCTTTTTGGCTGCATGAACATCTGTAATCCCCAAATTCCTGTCCCTATTCCCACCAGCTGGTGAAACTGAAACCGATCCAGCAGAGGAAGTCTGATCCCTGCCAGCACAATAAAAACTGTAACACCGTCGGGCATGACACAGCTCCACCGCAATATAAAACAGTGCGGTGCACTTGGAAGTTTAAACAAATACGAATCATTTCGGACACAACCATAAGGCGCTGCTGAGATAAATCGTTTGCCTTCCCTGGCCAGAGAAATCCTGCAAAGATAACAGTAAAGGTCTCCCTAGGAAGGCATAGGTGATGAAAACTACTCTGAGCTGCTAAGGGTTAACCTCAGCACTAGCAGCATTTTTTCACTGGAGTGTCTAAGCTTCTGCTGGAGGGGAATTTTACAAATAAACTTGCAGGCTTTGCAGATCAATTTTCTACTTGGTTTTATCTTTCTCTTCTCTCAAACAGACCCACTGCGTCTTTTTCAGACACATTTTGAAGTTTTAGTGCCATTTTTGAAACAATACAGTCCCGTCCATGCCTCCTTTTCCCAGTACTTGAAACCACATATGGAGCTTTGGTGGCATTTCTATTTCCATCAAGAGTATTTAGGAATAAACAGCTACGAAAAACATTACCCTAGGGCTCCAGCACTGCAGAGCACGCAGTACAGACCTTCCCTGTCTGAATACTCGGCGAGCATTTAAATGATAATATTACATTAGAGTGGTGGCTGTAGCCGTGTAAATAATTGTGCATTGTCCCTGCTCATTGATTTATTTTCATATGTGCACACATACACATCTGAAAAAACGCTTAAAAAAATTCAAAACCCAGACAGCAATAATCTAATAAACTCTAAAGTGAATCAATAGACTACTCAACAGCAGAGAGATAAACTGCATTTAATAAGAGTTAAAAGGGATGAAGAGAGAGCTGTGCAAGATTCAGCCAGCAACACCAGAAGCACTGAGATCGAGAGGAAGAGAGACAGGAGCCTGATGTGGACGGAGAGGCAGAGCAGAGGGAGCAGAGCACTTCTAAAAAAAACCCTCCAGTTTTCAAAATGCTGGCTGCAGAGCAATAGGAGTCAAGAGATTTCTTGACAGACATAAAATGGAACAGAACCCAGTGAATATTTAAGGCAGGATGACCTTCAAAGGAGCACTCAGCAGTTGTTAAATTTAGTTTCTGCTAACGCAGGGGCTCTCATACAGATGTGATTCAGTCATAAAAACTGGGTCTCATTACAGCTGTGAGTCGGAGGTTCCCTTGTGAGAAAGCAGTAAACATGCCAGGGACTGGTGGCGTTTAAAGATATTGAAACAGGCACAAAAATTAAGTGATGTGCCAAAGTTTACAAAGAATCGGTAGCAGAGCTGGAAATGGGATTAGTTCACTTGACTGGAGGTCCTGCGCTCCATTCACTAGCCACGTTCGCTGGTTGCGTTGTGCCTCATGATCTTTAAGGTAGAGAACTGACTGCAGGAGATTACAGATTCTTGCACGCAACGCAGGCAGCACACTAAGAGAGAAAGTAACGTACGGCAGGACCTATTCAATACGTATCAGGGTGTTATAACATAATCTCTTCATAGTGTGTCTTTGACTTTCAATTTATGAAGCTTCAGCAACATTTCACAATTACCCTCCTCTTAGCTGTGTCAGCAAAAAGACCAAAATTGGAACAGACACGGGATCAAACTGTTTCACTGCCTCTTCCCAGGTCAAGTCTGAAGTACCTCAAGAGAATATGGCGAAGTCTGAAGGTTGCCAAAAAATTATCTCCTTGGCTTATTTCTTCTTAAAACTGGACATCTGTGCACATCTAGCATAAAGATAACACTATCATATTTAAGGAATTCTGATATATTAAATTTATTTTTTATTATTAACCAAACCCTTACAAAGCATTGTCATTCTGATTCTTTGTTATAACAGGCTCTCCCCGATGGATTTTCCTGCCAGCAAGAGCCCAAGAGAAACTGTAAAATGTTTAGAGAACAACTGACTGGATCCATCTCTGAAACTATTTCCTTTTCAGTCAGCAGAAGAAACAGATGAGACTCTCATATAACAAAATCCTCCAGAACTAACGCCTGGCACTCGTACTCCAATTTTCCACTCAGCTCCCTGGACGGTCTGTAAAAATTATTACTAGAGAAACACAGTTCACAGATCTTATCAAGAACCTGTGGTTTGAGTCTCAGACTTTTGGGTTGTGCCCAGTGCCAGACTACTCATTCCCACGTGTTTTAACTTGACCCAGTTCAAACAACTCCAACCACACTGCTTTGAACAGGACAAATTTTCAAGGCTAATATCCACACTTGAGGCCCATAATCTACGGTTGTAGTGCCACAGCTCACCTGCCCTGCAGTGATGATATGCAAAAAGCACACAGAAGCTTTAACCAAGCTTTCTGCAAACTCCTAAACAGATATAGCACAACATATTTTAAGAATAAACTTTCTGAGTGCAACATCCCTCACTGTAGCTCATCCTTTTCTTTCAAATCTCAGCAGAAGGAAGGAGAAGGGGGAGATGCCTTACCTGTATTAAGAAAAATGAGACTCTCCGCTGCCTCAGCAGCCTACTGTAGGAGTTCCTATAATCTCTGGCTAGTGAAAGTTCAGTGAAATAAAATACCTTCTTGTGTCTTATAAACTTCTGGGGATTTTGTGGGACTGAAAATAAAGTATCACATGGTACCAACCACATTGAAATGCTAGATCAACTCTCTTCAGTAAAGGAGTTTTCTTAAGTTCTAGTCAACCTCAACACAGCAAAGTGGAAGTGTAAAATAATCTCTGGTACCCAGTGAAGATCCTGTCTGACTATACGGACACATTGCTTAATGCTGTATCACCATGGAATCATGAAGGATTTTAAGTTGTAGTCCTCTCCTTTACCTTTTATCTCTCCCTTCCAAATAACATTTTCCATTTTCTTGTTGTGTTTTCAGTGGTTATTCTAGTCTGCTCATCAAAGCAGCAGACGAACATCATCATCGACACAATAAATGCTATTGAGACTGGATGCAACTCACAGCAGTGTGGCCATGAGCTGGCAAGGAGAACCAACTACCATGCCAGGCAGCACAGTGTCTCTCTGGTCTCACACAAAGCTTTCTCCTCTATCTTCAAGTCACATTTCCTATTGCATTGTATCCAGATAACGAGCAGATGCACTGACGCTTACATCTATGGATGGGCCACAGACCATGCTGGCTTTCACCAGAGGATATTCTGCACAGGCTACTTCCAAGCACAGACGAAACAGGCAGTGCTTCTCTCAACAGACCTGCCACTCCTTCCAGGTAGCACTGAGTGTCCACAGCTGATTTTATTAACACTACAGATGCTGACTTAATCAAAGACAGCTTTTGAAGGAAGATACAACGTTGGATTAGAAGAATTAGGAAGGGGAGGAGAAGAGCAGACCATCAATCTCCTTGTGTTGCCAATGTTGCGCTTTATCTTGCAAATCCTCAGTTTTCCTTCTTTCAACTGTAGTTGTAGGCATTGCGCACTGAAAGTGGCATTTTGGAGTAACAGCTTGTTATTATAAGAGCGAGAAATAAAATCCATGGGCATAGGAGAACAAAGTACCAAAAAAGGGGGGGAAGGAAGAAACAAAGTTTTAGGTTAGTTCCACTGGTTTTATGTTGATGAAAACCAATTGGAAGTAACTTTTGTTTTCATGCAGGGAGAAAAAAAAACACAGACAGACCAGCATGGGTTTGCAACCACACTTTTCCCAGCTGTCTCAACAGGCAATCTGAAGCCCCAGCTACTTCTTTTCTCACTGGGTCACATCTGAAGCATGCCAAAAAATGCACGAGAAGATTCATCTGTCCTAGGGACTACCAGATTAAAATCTCCAAAACCAGCACTATCATCAGATCCTTTCTTTAACAGAGTATTAGAACCAAGATGAACAGTATTCTTTTATGGACGGAAATGTCTACAGCTTCCCTTACCCTTGCCCCCATTCTCTTCTCCTTTCTTTTGGAGAACAGCACAGTGTTTGTTACTAGATTCACGGCCCTGCTGCTTTTCAGTACACTAAAACTTTAGTTAATGTCGTGTAGACTGAACTGAAACTGAAAATCAGGATTGCTTCAAAGCAACATAGGATCTAGCATCTTAGGGAGTTGGATGCACATACTTCCATCTTGAGAAAGTAAAGCAAACAGGCTATCCTACCTGTTGTGCCATGGATTTAAACAAAAAACCCAACAAAAAAGCAGGCCCAGATACACAGCTTTTTGGCACAGCAAAAAACATCTGAGTAGAGTGATACAGTTCAAAGAGCAGCTCAGCTCTACGCAGGTAATTATAGTGCCCAAGCACTAACATAACCCTATCGCAATCTCTTCTGTATCCCAACACACAGGAGAAGAAGAAAATCAGAGACAGGAAAGACATTTTGTAGCATGTCAGTCAGCAAATCCACAGAAAGGAGATAAAACTACTCACTTAATACAAAGCAAAGCAAAGTAAGGAGCTATGCTGACATTTTACAAAGCAGATTCCTTCAGTCTGGTGATGATGATTGTACCAGTTGAGCATAGAGACCCTTTCTAAAAGTTAGCACATAGTCTGTCTGCAAGGAATAGTGACAGACTATTTAATAAGGTGCTAGCCAAGTCTCTCTAAGCCGTGGAAAACTAAGCAACACGCATACTTCTGACTCCAGTCAGCACAGGCTGGTAATAAACACACTTGAAAGAATAGCAAAGGAATTGTTAAGGAGAGGCAGAGGATGCCCAGATGATAGAAGAAATGCATATGAGATGTTATATAGAAAAGAATTAGGGAAGAGGATTGAAAATGACAGGCAAGTAATGATAAAAAAAAGATCAGGGACAAGCTAATCACTTGCCACTGGAGCAACCCTCACCATCTCAAATTCAGCTAAAGCAAAGAAAGCAAAAGGAAAGATAAGGCAATGAAGTATTTTTACCAGCTGCTAAGAATTTTAAAGGTACAGTCTAGAAAACAGAGAATTAATTGAACTCAAATTATTTTTGTCCTGTGCACTGAAACTAAAGATTACCTTAACTCCAGATGCTTAAAAAAAATCAGGTTCATTAGTTCCACGTATTTTCTCCACAGGACTGTGTTCATGCCAATTAAAGTCATTCAATAAAATTAATTACATTTGTAATTTGATTAATGAAGATATACATTTTATTAAAGTAACCATACAAGAAAAGCGTGGATCCAGACTGCTTACTCTCTAGCTGGTTATGTTGTTTCCCTTGGAAATGGGGAAGGTTTTCAAAACCACTCACAGCAAAGAAGAGTCAGGGCAGGTCAGCACAGTCCCGGAGTCAGTTAGAGCCACTTCATGGATTTTGCTTCAGGTTTGCCCTGTAGCACTGAAATTCCAGTCCAGTTTATTTCCTTACCTCAAATTAAGCTGACAGCATGAAGAGCTGTTCTGAAGGCACTGGTGATCATCTATGGCTGCTACCTGTTTCTGCCGTACTCACTGTTTTTGGTGACCATGTTCATGACTCTATTGACAGCTCACACTGAATGAAGTTAATCTGGCTTTAGACTTTCCTCAGTTCAAAAGCACTGAATGAGCAAATGCTCCATGGTAAGCAGCTGTAGAGGGCATCTGGATTTGCTGCAGAAAAAGGGCAGAGGGCAATGAAATGACACACTTATTTCTGCTTAAAAACTTACTTCATTTACTGGCCCTGAAGGTCACTGCCAGTCTATGAGAAGGATCTGTTTTCTAGCTAATGCAGACTAAGATGAAGCAATGAAATGCAGGAGAGAAGCTTTTCTGTACAGTGAGTCTCGTATCAATTAGCTTAGTTGATAGGAAATACAAAAACATTTGATCATACATCATTCAAGGAGACTTTTTACTTAATAAAAATGCAAAGTATGTTTTTGGAAGGATTTACAGCTCCTTTCTGTTCACTAATCACCCATTTACTGGCCTTTACAAACTAGAAAGCTCCCTGATCTCCCAAGAGGGCACAACACACTTGAAAGAAGGCAAGATGGTCACTGCTCATTTCCAGTTCTGCTATGTCCCTTATCACTTTCTTCCAGCTGCAATCCAACATCTTTAAGAGTAAAGCAGGAGTGTGCTCTCTGTCATTTTATGTACATTTTATCCTCTTGCACATAATCACTATCCTCATAACAAGCAATTGCCAGGACATGGTTCCTCGGTTCCTGCCAGACTTGTTGCCCGACAGCTGACTAGAGAACCTGGAGACTCTCCCTGAGCAAATGGCTCCATATTCTTCACCCACGGACTGAATCAGGCTCTGTCATGCCCATGGATGACATGATTCAGAGCAGAACTAAGGAGCCTGAAACGAGCTAAGTTTATAATCTCTTGATGTTGAAGCAAGCGCGCACAGATGCTGAAGGCAACCGCGCGCAGGACGACTTAAAAGTTGAAACATGCACTTAATCCATCCAGGGTATTATCAAGTGGAAATTGGTTGCTTGAATTTGGTTAAGTTTTCTTATCCAACACACAGCACATCGAGTCTACGCTGGTTTGCAAAACTCGATTTCAGGAAATGACTGATGCTTCCTTTCTGAAAATTCCCAGAGCCACCAGCCGCGGTATCGCTAACGGGTAAAGCTGCCATAAGCTGACAGTGCTGCTGAAAGCCGTCCTACCTCCCTATCCCCGCCTCTTCTTATCACCCTTGCACTGCCCTGGCCAAAAAAAACATGTCAGCTCCCCAGTGTGATTTACCATAAAGTTGCACAAATGTTTACACTGACAAAAGAGACGACTGAGGCAACGAATGGCTGGGGGCAGAAATTACTTCTGTCAGAGGCAAAGCTGACTGGAGACATTATCTCACCGGAGTCGAACCACAGCTACAACACTCAGTGAAGTTCAGGAATCGCTTTATCGCAGAAAGCAGAAATTCTTTGGGCTCCTTCTGAAGGCATCAGCACATCTTTCCTCATATGAGAGCAGTTCTGGCTACAAACAGCTGCGCACATACATAGCTGTATACACACAATTGCATACCTACACGGCAGGTCTCTCCAGGTCAGCTCTAGAACGGGCCACAGATGAGCTTCACCTCCCGAAAACAGGGAATCTGCTTCAACATTTGTCAGTGTATTTAACATAAAAGACGAGAACAGACGGCAGTATAGCTGTCCTTAATAAGAAAACAGTGTAAACCCAGTTTGCCATCTGTATGATGTGCTTACTTAAAACAAAGCAAGCCACAAACAAAAATGCAAAAGCCACAAACCCAGCAAAAACAACAAATAAAACCTATCATATAAGCTTTCTTATAAACGAAATCATCTCCTGAGTTTGTGACAGGGGGTTTTCTTAAGTCCTAGTCAACCTGCAGCATCTACTGATAGAACAGCGACCTTATTTAAATCGAGAAAAGATTACACACAGTAGTATAAACTTACTTTCAACCAAACATAGTCTCAAGAATTGGTTTCTTTTCCACATTATAATCTGTGCTTTTGAAAACAATTATATTTCATCACAACATGGAAGCCCAAGAATTTCAGAAATTTTCTTTCAAACAAACAAACAAAAAGCACCACAAAATCTATGCAAGAGCAAAGCTAGTGTTGGCCTGAAGAACTGTTATGACTGTAACTTCCAAACCCAGAAATAATAATCATAAAGCTTACGAAGTCTCAGGCGAAGGAGAACTTCTGCATCAAAGACAAATTGACATCGTTTTGGAAATGGTCACTGCCCTGAAAACTAAATTCATGTTAAGAAACAAGACACCTCGTGACTTATTTCATAAAGACAGCGTTTCCAAATGACTCCAGCTGGTGCCCTCAGATAGCACAAGCAAGTTAACGCTGCGGGCAAAGTCGCTGACTGCAAAGAGAGGCAAGGCTGGAGCTGAACCGGCAGCCTGCAACATGGAACCACAGAACCAGAGAATCGTTCAGGTTGGAAGGGACCTCCGGAGGGTAACAGTTCAGTCCCCTCCTCAGAGTACAATTTATCAAAGTAGAAGCCAGCTATACACATAAATGAGATGAATGATCTTCTGTAGAAAATCAGGATTAGGAAAAATAATACATAGGCCTTCTCAATATAAAGACAGTCTAAAAGCAGCAAACCCATCTAACCATCCCAGGTCCAACCTTCTGCAGAGCCCAAACAGTATTCGAGAACTCTGCATGGCCCTACAGGCTCTTTAACTGCCAACCACTTAATAAAAAGTCCACCTAATTTAGCAGTTCTTCTGCTGAAAGTGTTGCTTTGCTCCATCGAAAGTACCGCACCTTCTTCTGCAGTTCCCTGCTGGAACCTGTTTGCTTTCCCCCTTCCACCTTGGTTCCTCCTGCATTCCCCGTGCACTGCCCCACGGAAGGGGTGAGGGAGCCGGGATACAGGCGAGTTGAACAACTGCTGATACAGCAGAAAGCTCAATGGCTAAAAGTGCTCTTCCATTTCCTGGGACTCCTGAAACACAAAGGCTCTGAGGAAAGTGGCCTTAAATGGCCCTATGAGCTGAGACCTCGCAACATGGGCCAGGTCACATGGACAAGGGAAATTAAGGCCATCTGCAAATGTAATTTTGACACGTGAAAAAATGGTGAGTAGTGTTTTATCAGTGACTATTTTCAGCAGTCACTCTACCTGCATCTGCTTGCATAGAATGGTACGTCATACATAACAAGAAACTAAATTCATGCCTCTGCATCTTTCAGAAGGTTGAGAAGATCACTTCAGCCCCTCTGTGCCTTCCAGTACATGTGACCCTGCTATAGATGCACCATCAGGGGAATTTCACTTTTCTATCATTGTCTTTTTTAAACAAGATTTTATGCTGCTGATTGTGGCTGCTCATATAAAGGCAGAACAGACAACCTTTGATGGGAATCCATAAGCATTCCTAATACTGAATTAAATCAGTTATTTGATCACTGGTCTTCTGAGGCTGATATTCTGCCTACTGGTGGCAAGTCCAGAATACATGTGTTTATTTGGTTCTCCTGCCTTCAGGAGGCATGGTGACAGGTAGCAGGGAACTGAACCACCACTGCTTGAAGGTACGGCATCAGCCGGAGCGGCACAGTGACCGTACTCAGTATTATCTCCCCACTGCCCTTAAAAGTTAGGAGAATTACCTGTTGCCGAGAAGCTACCTTTGCCTTTTGGTATTGTGTACTAACAGAAAATAAACCAAAGTTCACAAAAAATACATTTGTGAAATAGCTCCAACAATATTAACTTATACTGATCCCATGAAAAAAACAACAGAGTTTCAGTCTTACAGTCCCCACATAGAAAATGTATGTCTAATACAGACAACATGAAGGAGGAAATCATTAAAACTACTTCAAGAATTTTTTAGTACAATGATAAAGAGATTATACACTTGTGAAGGTCTGTGGGCAAGAGTGAGAGTATCAGTTGAAAGACACACAGGCATCATGAAACTCCACTGGCTTCTAAGAAGGGGGTGACGTAACATCTTTTCTGAGCATTCATTCAAGTTTGACATGGACTCGGTCAATAGGGCAAGCATGTCATTACATAATATAATAAAGGGAGCTGGCCAGCTCAGCATATTAGCAATGGAAATTTTCATTTCTAGTTTACCAATCTGAATACAATTTAGGCTGGAATCCAGCCAAACAGTCATAGGTCTACATGGAGTTGGGGCTCTGGACCCACTTCCTAGACAGAATTGCTGAATTATCACCGAAGCTAGCCAACTTGATTGCATTTTCAAGATTGAAAAGGTCATTATTACCTTTCTCTTTCACCTATGTCAGATTTTGAGGGATAAAGACAGGTGGTTTAGAAAGGGAAATTTCCCTCATTTTTGCCAAACCGTTATCTCTTCTGGGAATAATCAACCTTTGTGGGTTTTAAACTCAAAATCTCTCACAAGCTCCAAACATACAAAATCCCTTTTTAAATCCACCTTGACCATTTACTCTACTAGCGGACCTGCCACAGCCACAGAGAAAACTGCTCTGGGATCTGTGCAGCTTACTAGCATGAAAGCTGTAGGGGAAGGAGGGATGAATGTAAGAGCTTCTCACAAAATGTTCCTCTTTCCATTTAGCTAGAAAGTGAAAACACCGTGAGCACATTTCAAAAAGTGAGAAATATCCTTGTTAAGAAAACTCCTTAATAAAAAGAAAAACTAGTCTTTTTATGGATTTCTTTCTTCTCCTCAGTGTACTGGCAAGTGTTTAGTAGTGCTGGGTATTTATTTTCTTTATTTTCATTTCTTTCTTCAGCTCTGATGTCCAGGCACTTACCAGATATATGTTGAGGCTCCACATTGCAAATAGACCCCTTTGTTAAGCAGTATTTTATGGGCCTTGTTTCCAGAGACAGACAACGCTCTGACCTCTTGAGTCATGGCTCCTTTAGCAAGATGGATTTTCCCTCCTATCAAGGACAATCTGCTAATACTGGCGAGAACCCTGGAATCAGGCACTGAAAACCATAATGCTATTTATGAGAGCGCAAAATAAGGGAAAGATTAAAGAACACTTTGAACTTTGAAATTAACAATGAGCTTGCCATTTAAGTCTGGCAGAGCTCAGGGTTGTGCTAAATGATAAATACAACAGTAATGAAAAACTCCCTCCTGTGCAATTCTACATGCTGTTTGCTCTCGGTTCATTTTCATACACCTCCTTCAAAAAAACAGAACAAAAGATTACTTGAAAGCCACCACAGGTCTTGCAAATTCATTACGTTTATAATATGAAGCAACTTAATCTTCTACCCATAACATTGCTAATATTTTGGATTTTGTCACAAAGCTTGCAATATTAGCATTATTTATAAAGCTTAAGCTCCCAGAGTTACGTGATGAGAGGAGAATCTCATCTGGAGTATAAATAAAATAACAGCTTGAGTGTGTGATCATTAAGAACAAAAACATAAATGATATGCATTCTTATTTTTTAATACATGTAAGATTTGCATCATCTCATTATTATGGCATCCTGAGAATTTGTGTGCAAAGGCTACAACTAGATTTCATTTGTATACCCCCGTGTCTGGGGTCTGACATTCCTGAATCTCATGTCTTTCATGGTGAGACTCTGTCCTGCCCACAGATCACAAGTGAAGGTCTCCAATGTGTAACTGCAATTCTTTTAGGTAGATTTTTTTTTTTAATTACTATTACAAAACTGACATCTTTTACCTCAAGTCTTCAATCCTACTTCAGGATCAAGAAGCATGCAACATCAGCCAACTGAAGTGCAAATTTTATTCTTCAGTTATAAGTCTATCTCAAAGCATGCAATACAGACCCTGGGTATTATGACATGGGATAAGATTATAAATGTATTATTTAATTTCTCCATGTCTGTACTCTAATATTCTGAGTTTTTATATTCTGCTTGACAAGTGTAGGGCAACATGTCACGGCACAAGAAAAACTAGAAGTCCCAGCTTAAGCTATGTCACAATTTTGAAAATCTGCCAACGTACAGATAAAGAATCATACACAGTACTGAAGATCATCTCCACATGTGTGTTTGGTTAAAACCTCCATTTTTGAATGTACGACTTGTTTGTGTCCTGTTTCAGGTGGCACTTCTCCCATTTGGATTCCTCCTACCATCGTCCCTTACTAGGTGATTTGTTTAGCTGTGTAGACCAGTTGTTCTGGGTGATAATGTAGCTCTCTACCTAATGTGCATTTCTGTAAACAGAAGATTATTGAAATTTAAAAACCTTCTGTTAATCAATCATTGACAAACGTAAGGACATCCACTCCAGGATGACAGCCAGACTCCCTCCCTGATTCAGAAGAGAAACCGTAAGTGGAAGATGATCGTGGACACCCTCACTGAAACACGTGATAAGGGAGGCAAGACAATTAAAACATCTGAGTATCTGGATAATCAGTATTATTTGCAGGGCCAAGCAGCTGGGGTGTCATATCTCAGTTCTCTGATAAATGGCAGATCTGCACCTCAAACACTGTCTAAATGCAAAGAAAGAACAGGTACTTGAACTGTCCTTTGACTTGAAAAAAATAAAATTATATGGGTAGAATAAAAAGGTTCTCAAAAGAAAAAAAGATATTTTTCAAGTTTGTAAGTTACAAAAAACCAAATTACAGTTTTAAAATTCTGGAAGAAGATTAATTAAAAATAACTGTACCCCATAGATCTGAAGGTGTCAAAACACGAGCAAAGAGAAACTGCTGAATTTTTAAGTAATACAGAATTGTATGTAAAGTCTATTGCAAACTCTGTTGTGAGTTTCTTGGCAGGGAACAGTGTTTCTCAATGAAGGGAAAAAAATCATTTGGGGAACTACTGACTCCACGGCTGTTACTTTACTGTTGTTAGATCACACCAGAAACTCCATAAAGAAAGAAACTGAAAGGTCAGAGCTCTTTTAATGATCATTTTACAGCTGGACAGGAGCAGCATACACTCCATGACACAGGGTTTATCTCTCAGGTCACAAGCAAGTGCACTGCTTGCAAGATGGATGGTGCCAGCAAAGCCATCACATAGGCAGACCAGGGAGACAGACATCTTCTTGTCCCTGTATTTTTCATTTAATGACAAAATGCTATCTTTCCAATGTTCAGCCTCAGAGTCAAGCAAGACAGTAAAATAATTTATCACGCAACCCCTTTAAGCATCTCTCAGACATCAGTAAATATGAATGTCTCCATGGAGCACAAACAGTTTTGGGTCCCTGACTCCTTCCCAAATCTAAGTTCCCTCAGAGAACTATGTGCTCTCTATTGGGCACAGATGTTAAATGTCAATGATCAGCATCTTCTTAATAGGAAACAGGCTTGTCTGGAGGAAATTTGCAGACCTTTGCCACCTGCAAGGGAGTAAATACTGATTTTTTTTAAAATTTTTTTTTTAGAATCCTCAGAATAATATGATTAGACCATTGCTGCCCCAACCACAAGCCTCCCACAAAATACAGAAGCCTCAAGTACTTTCAGAATCCAAGTAATAATCGTACTTTTTTTTTTTAAAAAAAAAAGGTATCTGAAAGATTTGGTCATTGAATTGCTCCTTCTGCTCATTTGGCATCAGTTTTCTCTGTTGTGCAGAGGCACGTCCCCATGTAGTCCCTGCCATGTGTAACATCTTTTCTAAGTACGTTCTCCATTAGGATAACCAGAGAACATTTTCCCTCTGCTGTTTACCTCTGTCGTCTTAGCCTCTCACCTTCTGCATTTCATTATTCTGGTAAATAAAACACAGCTGTATTTTTAAAATCCGTTTGTAAGGGAAATAAAAAAGACCTGTGCACTCCTTTGGTACAGATGAAAACTCTTTGCTCTCCTGGGTCACCAACTAGCAGAGATCCATCCACATGGATTAAAGCAGACACTTAAAGAAAACCCTCTCTTTGCTGAAAGACGGAGCCTTTCTCTCAGCTGCTCTGTGGAGTTGCTCCATTAACTCTCCTTTTCCTTCTGCCTCTTGTTGTTTGAATTTCTAGGTCGAGCTATCAGGTTTCATTCTGCTAACCAAAAGAGGGGATTTACCACAGCTTCCAAACAACCCCGTGCTGCCAATCGACCACAGCTTTTACAAAACTTCCCACACCAGAAAGATGTTCAAAAGATGGCTGCAAGGGAGAGACGTGAAAGGCTGCAAGTGAAGCGCTGCAAGGCAGTGAAGCCAAGTCACCCAGGGGCTTCGAGGCAGCAGAAGTCCGCTGGGCAGGACGTCAC
>NW_010532575.1:0-212 GCF_000687285.1 Phaethon lepturus | reverse complement strand
CCCTTCTCTCACTTGTGGAGTAATCCTAATCATCATGAGGGCAATTGATGTTGGTAGGATATCTACCCATTTAAGATGGGTTTCTTGACATACTTTGGAAATTTGGTTTTTAAGGGTCTGATTCATTCTGTCTGTCTTCCCACTAGACTATGGTCTCCAAGGGGTATGTATATCCCATTTCAATTGGAGCAATCTTGAAACTCCTTGGATTC
>NW_010532574.1:67695-98966 GCF_000687285.1 Phaethon lepturus | reverse complement strand
CCCCGAGGCTGAGGGGAGGGCAGCGCGCAGCTCGGGGCGCCGGGAGCCAGGCTCTGCTCGGCAGTGCCCGGTGGCAGGAGCAGAGGCCGAGGGCGCAAACTGAAACGCAGGAGGGTCCCGCTGAAGGCTCGGGAGTCACTTTTTCCCGTGGGGGTGGGAAAAGGCTGCCCAGGGAGGCTGTGGAGTCTCCATCCTTGGAGACATTCAAAAGCCATCTGGACGTGGCCCTGTGCAACCAGCTCTGGGTGGCCCTGCTTGAGCGGGGGGGTTGGACCAGATGACCCCCAGAGGTCCCTTCCAACCTCACCCACCCTCTGGTTCTGTGAAACCCTGTCGAGCCTCGCTCGGAAGTACCAGGGCTGAGGATCCTCCTTTGCTTAAGACTTCCAGGATTGTGCTTATAATTTAATAAGGGCTTTATAGTCTGCTGTTGCTGCTGCTGCTTATGGCTTTATGGTGGAGAAGGTCTCTTAGGGCAAACTTTGATTGCAGCTAGCAGGCCTCCAGTAGGGATCTGCCTGTGCCTTAAGAGAGCGAGCAGCGGGGAATTACATTTAATACCTCCTCCTCTCAGTTCTGACGTTCTTTCAGCAAGTAACAGCAGGGCTCCCCTACTATGCTGTATGATCTCGCTCCGTTAACTAATTTCCCTTTGTAACAGGAATGCTCCTGCTTGCACAATGAAAAAAAAAAAAATCACGTGGCTGTAAGCCCTGGTAGTTTAACAGTGCTGTAGTTTTAAACAATGTTGGTTTGTCCTACTGAATGCTCTGCTTGCGTTCTGATCTAACCTGTGTCTTGCATCATTTGAGAAAAGAAGAAAAAACAAATAAACAAAAATCAGAAAACCTTCCCACTTCACTATAGGTCATTGTTTTTACCGAGGAGGAGAGTTGGGTCTCCATGATGAAGACAGCCAGCGTTTTGCTGCAGTAGTCTATTGCAAATATTCATACATATGAAGGTTCTCAGTCCTGCTTCAGAGAGATTCATTGTAATTAGGTACTTTTTTTTTTGTCAAAATGCTAGCAGAAAATGGCATTTTTTTGCAGAAAATGGAAAGTTTAATTGCAATAGTCCTGTTTTGCTATACATTTTGGAGGGCTCATTTTATGATATCTTTAGCTGCCAACAAAGTTTTTCAGCTGAGCATTGACAGTATTTGAAGAAACTAATTGAGTATATAGTTTTAGAATACAAGACAGAGGTGTGGCCTCTCTGTTGCTCTCACGAACACACATATACCTACCCATATTTCTTCATACCTTCTGTTTGAAAACACCCATGAGCTTCTAGAGGATGAAACTGTGACCTTGTTGATGTCAATGTCAACATCATTATGGACTTCACTGTGGGCTGGAGCTGCAAGCAAGTTTACAATAGTGATTGAAAATCAAAAGTAAAATGTACTTGCCTATTACAGTCTTCATACATTTGTTAAGTGTTTTACTGGGACAATTTTGTAGAGGATAAAGATGGAAAACAGATTTTATAGGAGTTTTTTCCTACCTTTCTTTTTTTAATGAATTACAAAGAAATTAAAACATGCAAAAAGGTGTCCTGATGATTTCTTGACTAACATAATGGAAAAAGTACCAAGAAATTGCAACAAAATTAAAAACTTCCCATCTAAATAAATGAAACAGTTACATAGCTGAGGTTATAGAAACATGCTCATTCTTGTAAGAAGAGTTGTGGGTTGCCCAAAAATGTGGGGACCTAAGATCTTTTCTAAGAAATACCAAAGGAATATAAAGGTGCAGGTAGGTAAGTAAAGACTTAAAGATCTGGCTGGTGCTGGCAGCTTGATCCATTAAGATAATGAGAAAATCTCAGCTCTTTTAGTTATTTAAAATTGGTTGGCCCCATTCTGCATGGGGGCCATTCATAAGAAATGAATTCTTACTGAAAGCTTTTAGGCCTGTCACTCAGGGAAGAAGCATTATAATACCATTATTTTCATCCTGCAATATCTGATTAGTCAAGCCTGAAACACACAAACTTTATCACACTAACTTTACGACTATAATTCTCCCAAAAACTTGTTGGTTTCAACCTTGGCTGAGTTTATCATTAATATCTGATAGCATATTTTTCCCTGTCTTTCAATACCACATAAACTTTGTGACAGTTTAACTTTAGAGAATTTGGCTGTAAATCGTGGGTTTAATTTTATCTCAACAGATTTAGATATCAGTGGCTGTCTTTAATTATTTAATTTAAAACTTGGAAGTTGTTAATTTGGCCTTATTAGTCAAAGTGTCATAGTATACAGTTCACAGGAGGAGTATTCAGAAAATTTGCAAATGTTGGGTTAATACTACTGATTTAGAGGAATTGAAATGCTTTCAAGGCAGCTGCTGAAGTTATTGCTAGTAGTACAGAGTATTAATAAATACCAAGATCTTGTTTCTCATCTTTTTAACTGTGTTTAGAGGTGACACAAACTGATGAATCAACTACTCAATAATGAATTCTAATAGATTTATTGGGAAGAATAAGAAGTCTCTTCCTTTATTCAAAATGTAACTTCTGGGTATTAGAAGATGTAGTATGAGGACAAGAACAGGTTGTTTCTTATGTGTGTACTTGCTGAAGGGTTTTTTCAGGTACATGAAAGTCAGGATCCCAGTGGCAGGATGCTGAGCTAGATGGACTGCAGTTCTGATACAAAAGAGCAATCATTTTATTGACATATGTCACCAAAAAGTTACAGAAAGCTCAGCTTCTCGGACTGACAGTGTTCATGTCCTCGGTGATTTATACTGGCTCTGTAGCTATCCTCTGAACTGGGTTTCATCCATATTTCTGTGGGATTTTTTGGCATTTGGGAACAGACTCATCCCTGTCCCTGCTATCCTTGTGCTGGAGGTTTATGACTAGGTAGAGCAGAGCTGTTTTATTGGCTTTCAGCCACCGGGAATTTTTTGCCTACTCTGGAGACATTTCCAGTTTGCTAGCATCCCTCCCTCGCTTCACCCTCCCTTGTCACTGCTGTGGCCACAGATGCGGCCGATCTCAGCTTTGCTTTGTGACATCTGGCACTGATCATTCTTCACCAGCACCAAAGGTGCCGTGGTAAGCTTCCTGGCAGCCCCACCAAGTGCACAGCGTGCCCCTGAAGTGCCGTAAAGAAAAGAAAAAAAAGTTCCAAATTTTTTTTTTGTCCTCTTCAACCATCAGCCTGTTATTTCTAGCTGCTGCAGCTGCTGCAGGAAGAGGCTGTATTACCTTTGTGAACTGCTGAAACTTGTAGCTAACTGCTGTGAGCCAGCAGGTTTCAAATGTGAGCTGTAGTTCCTTGTAAAGATCTTATGTTCAAGATGGTGACCTTTGACCTACCACATGGCACATCAGTGACGATTTACAGTCCTGTGCGTTGAAAAATGGAAAATAGAAATAATAGAATAATAATAAATAGTATGACAATTTAATAGAATTAAATTATTTCCTTGTCAAAGTCCTAACAAAATAAATGGTAGACTTATTCATGTAATTAATTTATGTAATATTGTCGTTCCAACAACTGTACTGAACACTCGTTACATCTGACAATGCATTATACCTGACAAAAAGGGGGAAAATTCAGCAATTCCTCACTGTATAGAACAGAAGTTGGCTTCCAAATTTCTTGCTTTGTCAGGCAATAACACATCAATGTCATTTTGTGCAGAAAAAGTCAAGGCATGTGCATGAGCAGAGGAAACCCAGTCAAGTAGAGGAAAAAATATCTAAAACTCAGGGGAGAAGAGACAGGAATTACCAGCTGCTCTCGTTAAATATTCTTTTCTGTGCTCTCTTTCATCCTTTTGATTTAATTTCTTTAAGGTACATTGTTACTTTTAAATTAATATAGGTCACACATGTCTTGCCATTCCTTGGCATCTAGACACTAGGATAAAATTAACAGAATATGTTCTATGAAGGCCTGTTAGTTAAGAGTGCATTTCATAGAATCATAGAATTACAGAATCATAGAATGGTTTGGGTTGGAAGGGACTTACTTTAATGATCATCTAGTTCCAACCCCCCTGCCATGGGCAGGGACACCTTCCATTAGACCAGGTTACTCAAAGCCCCATCCATCCTGGCCTTGAACACTTTCAGAGAATGGGCATCCACAACTTCTCTGGGCAACCTGTTCCAGTGCCTCACCACCCTTATATGAAGAAATTTGCTCAGTCCTTTTTTCTTTTTTCACTGGGCGTTAGTTCCAGTTTCAGCCTTTAGAGACAAGAGGAGCCCAAACAGTAAATAAAACATGCAAGACTGGTAGAGCTTGCGTTTCTTCTGGTTGTAGGTCAGTGGCCCCGATGCAGCCTGTGGCTTTATCTTGCTTACAACAATGGAGAGGAGTTATCAGCCAAGCTATACTGGCAGAAGAAACTGAGTCTGAATAAGTTTCTTTAATTTATAACTTAGAGTAATATATAATACAATATATCACATATACAACATAATGCCCTGCATCCGTCTAGAAGTTCATCCAGTCAAATATGTCTCCAATACTGGCCGTAAGTAGATGACTGGGAAAGTATAAAAACAGGGAAAGAATACAATACTTTCACCTAATACTCTCCCTCCTCCTTTTTTTTTCTTTCTCAGCCCTTTGGGGAAAAACGGCTTTCAATCTTTGGCTAACCAGTGTGGTGGACACATAGACCTCAGAGTTTTTTCTAACAGCATCCATCTCATGTTTCAGTGCTTATTTGTACTTACATTATTTCTCTTGACTTGCTGATTGTGCTGTGTTAGTGTTTAAATATGACAGATCAAGACTCATCTTGTGAGGCACATATATGCATAGAGTGAAGGACAACTATTGCCGTGAGGAACTGTAAACCTCAGGTTTAACTAGGCAACACATATTGGAAGGGAAAAAGTTACACATTGTGGTCTTTGATGCTCTAAGTTAGGCACTAATTATAAATATATTCCTAAAGTAATTTCCAGTCTGGTAGAGAGAACATTGCTGCCGAGCCAAGGCAGCAAAACCCTTCATAGCAATTTGAAGCTCAAGGAAATTTCCACTGCCACAGCACTTGACCCTCTTCACAGGGAATAGAGAGAAAGCATTTGCTTGCTCTGGGGGGAGCGGAGCATGCTGGTGGAGTAGGCTGCACATCCTTGGCTGGATGCTGCCACAAACCTCCCAGTCAGCAGAGAAAGGGATATTTCTAAGCCATAGACCGTGTCCGAGACGACTCTTGGGCACTGGGAGAGGGGAGAGACCATATTGCACCCATCCCGCTAAAGTCAGCCTTCTCCCTGCAGAGAAGAGAAACAGGATTTTGGAAGGGACATGGGGGTAGAAGTGATTTTAGGGCTTGAATTGTCAAAGGAGTGTAAAATCACTGAAGTAATACGCCAGCAGCAGGTTCGTATCCATCAGCAGAGATAGAATAAATTTATTTATATCTTGCTTTTACCTGCCCAGGATGGGGCCGTATTTCTTGTTGATAAATGTAATCTAAAGTGCTTCACTTACAATGCGCTTATTTTAGAAACTCAGAAAAGGGTTCCTGCCTTTATTGAAGTAACTACTTGACTGTGTTACCCACTGAAATCCATGAGCTACCACAGCATGGCTGCATGCTTGAGAGGTAGTTCAGTTACTTTCTCAGGCAATCAAGTCATTTGTTCTTCATCAGCTAGAGTTTATATATTAATGAATAGACTCCCTGCTGTTAAGAAGGTCTCTCATTTGGATCCTGTGCAGAGGATAACCATTTGCAGATGAGCTCTGGTCCCTGAAAAGCCCGGTAAGAGCGATTCTTTATCCTGCAGGGCAAGAGTACAGGCTAATCAGTACTTGAGCAACCCTCTGCCATTTAATAGGGATAAGAGGGCTGATACAATTATGGTGCTCTATTTATTTAAGAATCTTGAAAGTGTTACTAGGAAATTATGAATCTCTCCTGGATGAGAAGAAATAATTGATCTGTATGCAGCTACCTAGAAATGACATGCAGAAGTGAGTGAAAATGTCTGAGCTCTTATAAAAAGAAAGACAACTTTCTAAAATATGTTGTTAGTTAAACCATGTTCTGATCTGTTAATGAAAAGAGGTAGAGAATAAAGAGCAGAGCCATAATTTTTCTACACACTTTCATGGTTTTCTTATTATCTGCCTTCTGTTCTTATTTTGCCTGCCTGTACAGATACCCAAACTATAATATCTCCCTTTCACATCAAAGGGATTTGATGAAGGACTGCCCTGATCTTTCTTCCTTTCATCTGTCTCTCCTCGCTTCTCCATGCTTGCTCTGTAGCTACAAGTGGATACCACCCAGTGACAGCGAAGGCATTTGAAAAGGAGTGTCTTTGCTCCTCTGAGGGGCCTTGCAGCTGACAAGCACACTGCTAAAATTGGATCCTGCTGATCAGTGGGAGGATGGCCTGGGTATGGGGTCATACATATCTTCACAGGGGCTCTCTAGGATATCGTTTATGTAATTGTAACAGTTGTTTAATTTGCCTCCAGCTCTTAACAGTTAACCATGCAGTTTAAGATACCAGATAATTAAATACCATAAAGTACAAACATCAGAGTGTTCATCCAATACAAGTATGGTAGGCTTTAGTAGAGGCAGTCAAGTGGCAGAACTCCTGTTCCACAAGGTCCAAAATCAAGGCAAATAAATTATGCTTTATCAGAATGCGTATTAGAACCCCTCTGCTCATGCCCTTAAAATAATTATTTTAAATTAATTTTTTAAAATTCATTTAATCTGGAGGTTCTGTCTCATGCTTGGAGCTTCCCAAGTCCCAGGGCTACCAGATTTTTCAGCTATTCGTACCAGAGTGAGTCCCAAGGAGCCCAGAGGAGGATCTCCCAGGGCTTCAAGACTGAGAGCCCGGGCATCAGCTGAGTTCTCAAAGGTCTCAGGTTTCCTGCTGCTCAACTGGAAGGCCAGATGTGGCATGTGGCTTTCAGGTTCACAAGAGAAAGAGGATGGTCCTGCAGGTGTTGGAGCGACCAAAAGACAAGAGACCCTACGGTGGGACTGCTTTGGAGTCCTGGGAGCCTGTGCTCTCCCACAGCCCGCCAAGTGAGCTGGCAGGATTCCTGGCCTTTTTTCTGAAGTCTATTGAAACCCTGTTCTTTCTTTGAGATATATTTCTATTTTGACAAACTGACAAAGAATGCCCGCAAAAGTCCTGTTTTTCTGGAAAATTTTCAACCAGCTTTAAAGTGCTGCACAAACAATAGTCAAGTTGGGGTTTTTTTAGCGTTCTGGATTAAGTTTGTGAATTCTGCTTCCATATCTGATGCCGGACGAGGGACGAAGGCTTCTGCAGGTATTCAAATATGGACCCAGAGTGATTCCAGTCCACTAGGAAATTAATGTGGATTTTAGGATGCTGACAAATAATGCATATCTAATAATCAGTTCTGAATGCTAAATACCATATGCATATCTCAGGTACTGTAGTTCTGTATTCCTGTGGATGATGGTCCACTCCCTTTTAGCCAAACTTACTCTATCAATAGAAAAACCCTGAGAACTTTTTCAAGCATAAATTGCGTTGTTTGATATGTATGATCAGATCTGTTTCTGCTTCAGAACTATGCTAAACTTTCCACATTCCCATCAATGGGGACAGCCTAATACGTGGCTGATTTTTAACCTAATACAGTATGCAGTGATAAATCCTTAAGAATGAATATGTGAAACAGGATATTCTATCACTACTGAATAATAATACAGGAAACTAGACTGACGTTGACACCTTCCTAAAAATTGCATTTGTCACTAACTTTTGTACTGAGCGCCAAATCTTGCAACACACAAAGCCGTGCAAATCTGGGAGCTGATGCTGCTCAGCAGCTTACCTGAGGCAACGACAAAGCTACAGAATCAAACCCCTTGTTTTTGGAGAATGATCCTCTCACAGCAGCATAGCTGTATGCTTTAATCTGTTTTATTGTACGTCATTCAAAACATTCAGAAAGAATCTGTCTTATGTCTTCTGTGAATGCCATTAGCAATGTCATGTTGTATCTGTGCATTATTATTAGCTAAAATGTAAGAAAGCATCTCTGTCTCTAACTTCCATTCAGCACTTTTACTGCCACCTTTTTAGGTGAGTTGTGTTTTATATTCAATAGAAACAATTCCCTGTGAAGCATTTTATTATCTATCTGTGTGCTATAAGAAGGACCTGATTTTTATTCCGTATCATTTACAGCCTGGGTCTCCTGCTAAAAGAACTGTGCATTGATGTAAAACAGCAAAGTATAACACTTACTGATTGAATTTTTTTGTTATAATCCCGTGAAATTAAAGCAGTTTGGCACAAATTAAAGTAATGGCTGCAACGTTTGTGTAGGGAGACAGATTCAGGCATTATAGAAACGCAGAAAATACAAAAGAACTGAAGAGACTATGTTGACAACAAAACACATCATTAAATAGAAATGAGCCTCTGCTAGATCTGGGACTCGTTTCCTTATCTAATGGCTGCAAAGATCAAGGCTTAACTTACAGTTGGATAGGTAACTATTGAGCATGCGGTATAGACTCCCTACTGTGTCTTACACAGGTTTAACAGAGGTGCTCATAAATTATGACACATTTGGGAAAGTTCTCCTTTCTGAAATAACCCCAAAACACAGCAGCTTCTGTTACTATACCTGAGTTTAAGCAGAGATGAGGCAGAAGCTCTGCTCGCTCTCAGTTTGCTACGGCTCAAATGAAAATCTTCACAAAAATCAACACTATTCCTTCAAAAGGTTATATCCTACTTGTTTTTGTTCTTAGGAAACGTGAAAATAACAGCATCTGCATAGCTGCTGGATTGTTTTAGCAATAGCACTGAAGTCTGGTTTTACCAAATCTGTGTGTAAAGCCAACAGGACTTAAGCTTGTGGTAAGGAGCGTTGCCAAGTTACTGCTTTTAGGAGGCTGTACCCTTCAGATTCAGAAACTCCATCAGACAGTTCCCTTGTTTCACTATCAGACACTTTGCTCTGGAACAGGGTGTTCATCATTCAAGGCCTGAACTTGAAGTTAACTGGAGTCTATTGCTAGTGGCATCACCTTGGGTATGCTCTGGCTGTGTGTGGTATTGGACCACGACAATGAATCACCATAATGTGAACACAATAGGCTTTATACTATCATGTCATTGGTTTTCAAAGTACCTCTTGCCAAAATCATTTCCTTTTTGTATGGCTTTCTATGAGGAAACACACCATTCTTAGAAGCTTTCAGGGCTCCGTAAGTCAAAAATGGTTGCAGCTACGGAAACTATGCAGTGTTTCTTCTCATGAGAAAGAAAATTCCGCATATTAGATATTTAGATAAAGATGAAAATAGATGTCCTGAGATTTAAGCACTGGTCTGGTACGCAGGAAAACAAGTTTCATTTCTCTGCCATTCTCTTGATCTTGTTGCAATGAACAAATCACTTAATCTTTTTCAGCCCCTGAAATTAAAACAATTTTTTTTTTCCCCCTCCCGCTATTTATCTGGTTTGCAAACTTCAATTGTAAACTCTTGGAGTACGTTAATGAGTGACTGACTATTTGTACAGAACCTGGGATCTGACTGAGGCTTCAGGAAGTCACCAGAGTTCAGACAATGGCAGCAACGTCGTCTCATGAGTTAACTGCTGTAACTGCACATGCAAAGGAGTAGTTACTTAAAGATCTGCCATCACTGTGACTGTGCTCAGTCATAACAACTGTTTAGTGCCTGCGTCATGTGTTGTACATAGCATGCATATACTAAATTAAATTTGAGTCAAACAATTACCATTTTTGACATCTGCTTGTCCCATTTTTATCCGTCCTCACTCAGAGCAGTTTCCCACTGATGTTTTTCCGCTTGAAACCATAATGTAGTAGTTGTTGTGCTAAAATGGTAGGATTGGACACAAGAAGATAAAGAATTACTCTCTGTTCTAAAGTTGCAAATGATTAAGAGCTCTTTTCGTTATAGTGTCCTTCTATCTGTCATGCCTTTCACAGATGTTTGACATAAAAAAGAAAAAGCCAAAAGTGAGGATTTAGCCAGACGTAATTTGTGTTTCAAAAGAAATTAAAGAAGCAAAATTAGTAGTAGTAGTATACAGTGAGATGAATCTAGACTAATTTGCTTTTAAGTCAGTATATTTCACCAGTTTTTAAGACATGAATAAAAATGCTTAAGGAATATATCTAAATAAATAAAATTTTAAAAAAATCAAATGTTTTGATGTGTTACCTTGGATTTGAGAGCGGTAACTTCCTTTGTCCATATCCTGTTGTGAGTATAGAAGGATGTTTTTAAAAGATAAAAAAAAAGCTGACCTTTTGTTGATTTTATTAACTTAGGGAACCATGACAATTAGAAAAATGAGCACAGAGGAAAAACAATAACGATTACTCAGCTCCCATTTACTTCATAGTGTTTTTATTTTAAGCCTGTTGTCTAAGGTGGCAGAATTTAATCAAAAAAAGGACTGCTCATAATCTTTCCAGCTTCAGTTTTCAGAGAACACTGTTACGATTCTCTCTGATACCTGCATCCTTTTATCTTTAAGAAGGCTGTCCCAGGCAGGTCACTTCTTTGCCAAAAGCTAAGCTACCAGTGCTGAGGCCTGAATTTCAGAACAGATTGAGAACACACTCTCTGAAAAAAACAGGCTCTTTGTCAAGTGTCACCAAATCAAGATCCAAAACCTGTAATCACTTTCTAAAGTCCCTGCCCTTAGGTTTTCGTTATAGCTGTATAAACACAAGGTTTGAGAAGTCCCAGCAATGCCTTTGAAGGCAAAAATTACTCTGAACTCTGGATATGAGAACAAAAGTACAGGTTTTATTCTTTAAGAGTCAGACACTCCTGGTTCCTCCCCCAAATTACAATGTTGCTTTGAAACCAAAGAAAGAATTGCATTGATTTTTCTAGTTCTGATGGCACTTGGCATGTCCTTTGACATTCAGGATCATCTCTAAGGAGATGTTTCCTTTGCAACTCACAAATCTAATCAGGCAAATATAATTCCACAGTTAAGCCACTTCTCTTGGTAGAAAACCCTTATGGAGTATGGACTTGCTGAGCTTTAGGCTCCTGTATGCCTGTTGGCTTATCTGCTTAAGCAGCATGGACTTCTAATGTGTGTTTAAGGAGGTCAAGTTTAACTGGTGGAGAAGATTATGTACGCACATTGCATTGGTGACTGGCTTCCTTCAAGTTAACCAGGAATAGGTTTAAGCTGAACCAAAATAAGTTTTTTAACTGGAAAAAGTCTATTTAAATTATAACTCAAATTACTGCTGGAACTTTTGCATGTAGAAAAATCATTTCATTAAGTTAAAAAGTAAGTTAAAAATTAGGACTGAACTTTAGTCTCCATGATCAGACTCGGAAATTAAGGTACCAGCTTCCTCTTGATTTTAGTGGGAGTTAGGAACATGACTGTGTTGAAAAACATACCACTGGACAGGTAGAGACTGAAATCTCCTGGATTTCCTGTGAAACTCTGTCTGTCTGACTCCTGTGAATCTCCGCGTGGCTTCTGAAATTGAGACTTGGCCCCTTCAGCTATTAAGGCATACAGTAAAATTTACCCTGTAACTCGTCTGAGATTAATTCAGCTGTCAGCAGTGGGACATACCTTCACAAAATGGTCAGAATTCCATGTATTTGGAATTCATGTTCTTGCAGCTTGCCCTTAATTTGAAATGAGAGGGGATTTGTTTGCTTACTTCGCTGTGTTGGGCCTGGCTTTTCTAGGTCTGGCTTCTGTGCTGAGAGCCTAGATACTCCACCATTTCGTAGAGTATCTTTAGAAAATCTTTAATGTAGCGCTTTTTTCCCCCACTGCTTCCCTTGGGCACAAGCAGCACAGTAGCGTACTGAGCTGCTCCTTCTTTGCCTTGAAGATTTATGTTTAGCAGAGATGATTTTTCAGATTGCAAAATATGTGACATTTGCGCAATACCATGGCTCATTTTTGTGGCCTGCAGAAAACTGCCCTGTAGATGCTGTTGTAACAGGGAATTTTCTCTCAGAGTATCTGGTCAAAAGGGTCATACTAATTGGTGGGGATTAAAACAAACAGAAGTAATTTGGTGGGGAAAGTAAACTTGAAAGTGCCAGCCTTTTCATACCTGGGTCAGTTGCAGTGTAGCTTTCTGGCCAGGAGATGACTCTTCTGTAATCCCCGCAGGACCTGCAGGAAGATAATCGTATTTCTTAATGCTTCCATAATACCTAACCAATACATTTGCCTTCCCTACCAAGGGTCCCAGATAGCCATGGTGCCTACATACTCCATGATGGGACCTTTCAGAGGACACATGAGTCTCAAAAGTAGTCGTAAGTATTCAAATTCTTACTTGAGAGGTGCCTGTGTGCTCCAATTTTGGAATAACAGCTTGAATGAATATTATGAGATTATTAAAAATACATACTTTATTATTGAAACAATATAAAGTAGATAAGTGCTTCTGATATCTGCTACTACAAAAACCTTACCTTCTTAATTCAGCCAAGCACCTGTAGAAGAATTGCTAGAAAGCTCTTCTGCATGAAGCTTCCCTTCTCGGAAACGCTGTTCCAGTATATCTTCTCCAGATCCATATAGTTCCAGTCCTTAATTAGATGCTGGCGAATCTACCACCACCACTACCACCACCACCCACCGTTTTTGTCCTTTTTATCCTTCATCCCTCCCTTGACGAAGCCCAGCTGCAGTCGGAGGCATTTCACGCTCTGCACAAGAGGGAGTGCTGCGTTTCAGGACCCACAGGGTATTGCCCCACCATCCTCCTCTTCCCACCGTTCCAAAGGAAGCCCAAAGGACTGCGAGGAGGACACCTATTGTGTGCCCACCTCAGCAGTCTGTCATACTGGTTCCCTGTGTAAAGTGATATATATGTATTTTCTGAAGGGAACAGAAACGGAGACACCTCTGGTAGATGCTCGATGCGGAAGCCACAGCTCAATGCCTGCCAGTGCTTCCTGTAGCCGAAAGAGGCAGAAGTACTTACCCAGCAGGGGAGCAGCTTGAGATGACTATGCAGCTGAACCAAAGTAAGAGGATTTGCCAACCATCTTTCATCCATTGACTGGGCCGCTCTGCTGAGAGGTTTGTCTCATTGGTTACTACACTATCTGCCCTGAAGCAAGCATGGTGGCCACAGCTGTGAGCAAATGTTCTACCTGTTACGCATGAGACAAACACAGAGTGAAGAGGTGGTCCCTCTCCCCTCCAAATTTAGGGTCTAAATGCAAGACGAGGAAGTACACAGATACAAACAGATGCAGGACCATAACTGTGAACTACTGCTTATGGTACGAGGTAGCTCTTTCCTTGCAATGCTCGACTGATACTTCTCTCAGTTTACAAAAGGCAAAGCCAAGGATGTTGCAGAGGCGGCTCCCACTTGCCAGTAATGTAAAAGGTAGATAGGAGTTTCATATTTTCAGGCTTAAGTATCACTGAACGGTTTTTATTTGTTGACTATAAGAACATGTAGCTTTGTCCCCACATTGTGAAATTTCCACTTGCAGGAATTAACAGTTAACAATGGTGTAAAGATAAACTATTTGCAGTATGGAAGCACTGCAGCTATACCGGTCTTTTAAAGGGTAAAATAGTTGACGTGTTGTTGAGAACCTGCTTTTGCTCCTGTAATAGGCAAAAAGTAGCAGCTTTGAATTAGCAGTCTGGTGAGGAGCAAAGTCACCTCTTGTGTTTATCAAAAGCATATTTTTGTTTTTCAGCTACCTGGAAAAGACATGTTTTATCACTGTCATTGTGTATCAGTCAAACTTTAATACCGCTACGACCGGATTTATGATATGACATTATACCTCTGGACATGATATATGCTCCAGACATGATTTGCAGAAGTAATCTCTTGCAATTCAATCAGTGGAAACTAGGTAAATTAGTCATCGTACAACTACACATTCAGGACTATAATAAATTACTTGGAAAGTCATTACAAAATAGGAAAGAAAAAGAGTGAGAGTTGAGAGAGTTGTCACTGTTTTCTGGAGAACTTTTCTCGTATATAGAGGCAAGATGTAAATGTCTTGAAAGTACAATAGTACTCAGAGTTCAGAAAGATTTTCAAAAGCAGACAACTTTCTGTTCAGTAGATCTGTGCTCATACATAGAAAATGTTGAAACTCTGCAATGTTGAAAACTTGGATAAAGTACTTTGCTAAATGTTGCAGGTAAGTGAGATATACGTAAACCAGCAGAAAATACAGAAGTTTGATTCTGTTCAACCATGGGCTTGAGAACTCTGCCTGTCTTTACAGCACACAAAAGGGCTGTTTCAATTTGACCTGACATGTATGCCCCATCAACAGAGCCTCATAACAGGGCTCCTTAAAATTCCTGGAAGATTTCTATTTAACATTTCCGTCAATTTGAAGTTATTCAAAGATGCAAAAGACAACAAAAGAGAAATCTGTTAAAAAAAAGTGAACCTTCCTGTGAGCTCAAATAAGATCACCCTCTCTAGGGGTGGGAAATACTTAGATGGGCACCCGCTAAATCTCCCCATTTTATTGTTTTTATCCTTAAAACATCTTCTTTGAGAAAGGGATGTGTTTTTTCATGTCCTCTTTTCAGAGATATTGAGACACAGAAAGACGAAATGACTTGTCAAAGTTCAACAGAAAGTCTCTGGCAAAGAAAAGAATTTGCTTTTTCTTTTTCCTTACATAGGAGTAACCACAATGCTGCTTATTGCACAATGTCAGTAATTTTCTGGACACAGGATAGATTTAGATTTTATGAAAGACAAAAAGATAGATTAAACTACTAGTGCTTTGTATATCTTCAGCATTCTTTTTATAAATGGATTTTCCATCCCTTTTTAATCCTCAGATATTGTTTGGATTATCACATTGTTCTTCTGTCACGCTGTCTTTTTCACTACATATATTGAAATCAGGCTGTCACTGCCAATCAAAGAAACATTTGGGGCATTTCCCGAAATACTATTTTCTTTTCCTTAGTGACAAGAGCCCCTAGCTGCTGTGATTTAGGGCATTGCCATTCCTTGAACTCAGTAGAGCTGCCCCACTTTACACCAGCTAGGAGTGGTGCTGGATGTTACTGAAGAGCTTGTTCCAGTTGCTTTTGCCAGCAGGAGGTTACAGTACAACTGGCAAAATTCATGAAAAAAAACTAGGTTTTCAAAGTTTTAGAAGTTAATAACTGCTGGTCCCAAGCACGTAAAAGCTTTGAAATAGAATAGTACTGATTTTAACTATTTGATTTCTTTAGTATGGTACTGACATCCATGAGAGATTTCCCTGATTGAAATTGGACACATGGTAAATGCTCATGATGAGAAATTTTGTGAGCTTTATATTTGTCTGCTTCAAGTATCAGATTCCATTGTGGCACCTGTACTACTCATGCTAAATTTCATTGAGACAAGAGATAAACGCAATTTGGTCAGAATTTTGCACCGAGTTCTCCATTGCTTTATAGCAAACATAGAGCCATTATTTCTGTCGATGTCTCTGCACCTGTTCGTGTCCTGGGGTAAGCATGCTGGCCGAACCTACGTGTTTGAGGAACAAGCAGAATGGATGGTCCTGGAGCTGAAGTAACACCACTTTCTGTGGCTGATCGTGTTGGGATGTGATGCTGCACCTGGATGGGCTGTTGAAAGCAGGTTTTCACGCCAGTGCCCTTCTGGCAGGCTTTTAGTCACTTGCAGGAACACATTAGTAAATAATACTAAATGAAGCAACAAATTTAGCATTAGGTGTTCTGTCCCACTCTTTCTGATGGTTCTTGTTCAAAAGATGACACATTAAATTGAACCTAGTCAAACTCCTTGGCAGTGAAAAACAGTTTGTAGCACTGTCTCACTTGGTAGGCAAGAGACTTAGACAAGAAAAAGCAACACAGCAAGCAAGCAGCCAAACCAAGGTTAGAAGCATTGATTTCCAGACTCTCAACCCAATGCCTCCTGTTCTTTCAAAATACAATAAAAACTTTGAAACGAAGTCATTAACTGAAATCGTACACTGGGGACACGAACGATGAAACAATCATTTACTTCACTGTGTCAGAAAAGCCATACCTGAAAAGGTTGGATGGGCTGATTATCTCAGTGTAAGGGCTACTCTGCATCTGGGGGTGAAAGGCCAAAGGCACGTTAGATTTCTGGTCTCCGGTATTCTGCTTAATTTTTTAATATTATTTGCTAGCAACTCCCCATCTACAAATCCTGTTTGATTTGAGAAGGAATCCAGAAAAAATATTTTTGTTCAGAAACAGGTTGAAATACAACGATCTATCTCAGCCGTGCTACCGGGTTAAAATTTAAAATGAGTAAATGCTGATCTGCTTCTTGACTTCTTTTCTGGGCTAATGAGCTTATGTCAGATACAGAGACAAATTCCTCCTAATCTGAGAAGTCTTGTGGGTGAAAGATTCAGAGGGGTGTCACGGTCAGCCTGTGCGTAACACATTTCTGGTCTACATCCTGGCTCCTTTCCTGGGCCCGCTTCTGCCTTTGCGCATATCCAGTCCCTTTTCTCACTACCGAGTGCTAGAATTACGCCTGGTATTAGCAACAGGTAAGATATTCCGGCACAGTTTTTTACAGTACTTTGTCCTACTCTCTAGTATTAAATCTTTCAAAATGTAAATGCTTTTTATTATATCGGATATTAAACAGTGAGATCCTCTATTATTCTCCAGAGTTATATAATAGCCAAGGCCCATACAGAATTTATTGCAAGCCGTAATTCTCAGGTATTCAAAAACATGCAAAATGAGAATAACTTATCACTTTTTCGTGTTATATTTTGCGTTAGAGTTACTTTTTGAAAGAAATTAATGAATATTGACTTGATTTTATTGCAAGCGGGAGAGTGTAAACATTAAAATGTTTTCAGAGCCAATTGTTGCCTGAGACATTTCTTGCCCTATTGAATGAACTAAGATTTTTCCCTCTTGCAGCTTTTTCTCCTGGACCTTCCTGCAAGCTCTCCAAACAGTACATCATTCGAGATCACATGGCTGCTCATTACAAGAAACTGGTGTCTGCCAAAGGTACACACAGTCTTTAATGACAATATCTACGTAGCTGAACGATGAAATCATAGTCAAGGGTATATGTCGGTTGCCCTTAGATTTGTCTGGCTGCTGAATTTCTTCCCCCTTTCTTTCCTCCTTCTCCCTGTCACCAACTCAGCAGTGTCGGAGGATTTAAAAGTGAGGCACAATATGGTGTGCCCTGGAAGAGGTATGCAGAACACTCGATTGGAACTGTAGCCTTGTCTTGGGAGAAGCAATCCTAACTGTCGAGAGTCATAAAGTCAACTGGGTCAAACCCGTCCACAAAAGGACAAGTTCATGTTAGGAAGGGAAACATTTTTTAATTCCCCTGTGTTACTTTAATAATGGTTTCTGTTTCGATGTATATGCCAGCTGACTAAAAGGAAAGGTAAAATTACAACGAGGGCAGGTATTTGTTTAATTGGAAGAAACCACTGAAGAGTAACTGGGAAGTTCCAATTTTTGATGTTCCAGAAGGTACGGTATCAGTCCTAAATAACCTAGAGGGAAGTTTCATTAGCCTGCAGTCATGTTTGAGCGGACTCTTCAAATACTCTCTCTCCTGTAAATAGCTGCAAACCACTAGAAAGAGAATTTAGATTAAAAAAATGTCCTCCATCAGTTGTCTGGAGCTGTGTAAACTTCCTGGTGCTTCAGGTGCAGATGCAAACAACTGGAGTTGAATGGTCATAGCTGTAGTTAGGTTACTGCAAGACTTCCAGTCCTTGGGCTCCCAAGGCTTTCTAACCAAACAATTCACTGATAACGTACAGTGAGCTTTGTAATAACACATAGCTGTTGAACAATAGATGAGATTGCTGCTGCCTTTTTTGCCAGGAGACCAGTCCTTTCACCAATTTGCAGTGCCAAGTGCTTTATTTTAAACTACCTAGTGCAAATCTAGAGCGTCTTTTTATCATGGTATCAGAACCACTATTTAAAAGTTTCATGACCTTCACCATGCTACAGTTCATGACCATCCCACTCATATTGGGAGCTGGAGGATGGACTGCTGCTGTATACTGTTGTACTTAAGTGACTTCTGTTTTTGCACCACTAATGGCACAGGTGCAGTGAACTCTAAGGACTGGTCCTTCACATCCCAGTGCATTGCTCATAAATATACAGAAGCATGAGGACTAATGAAGAGCAGCAAAGACTGCTGTATATAATTGAAATCTGTTTTATTCTCAACTGGTGAAGCCTAAATGAGGGAGTAAAGATTGAAAAAAAAAAAGAAAACATAGACTCATAGACTCCTTATGGTTGGAAAGGACCTTTAAGATCATCAAGTCCAACCGTCAACCACCACCATGCCCACTAACCCATGTCCTGAAGTGCGACGTCTACATGTTTTGTGAACACCTCCAGTGACAGTGACTCCACCACCTCCCTGGGCGCAACTTGGAGCCATTTCCTTTCATCCTATCACTGGTTACTTGGGAGAAGAGACCAACATTCACGTCGTCACAACCCCCTTTCAGGTAGTCGTAGAGAGCGATAAGGTCTCCCCTCAGTCCTCTTCTCCAGAGTGAACAACCCCAGTTCCCTCAGCCGCTCCTCAGAAGACTTGTGCTTCAGACCCCTCACCAGCTTCGTTGCCCTTCTCTGGACACGATCCAGCACCTCAACGTCCTTCTTGTAGTGAGGGGCCCAAAACTGAACACAGCATTCAAGGTACCCTCTCACCAGTGCCGAGTACAGGGGTAATTTTGCAGTCTTTTTGTCTGTTACATTCTTAAAGCTTAGAAGAAAATACACAGAAGATATTCTTGGCATAAAAGGAGCCAAGTGCTTTGTTCCCAAGCAGGTTTCAATTTTGGCAGCCCTGCTTGTCTGTAGCACAATTCAGTCAAGTGGAAAAGATCTTCTCTCGGTAGGTGCTGATCAAAATTTCCAGTGGCTAAAATGTTCAGGTGTTGAAGTTACAGTTCTCAAAAGTCAGATATGGAGCATAATAGAGCAGGAACCTTTAATATTAAACCACTTATTTTACTTATTATAGTGCTTCATCATTCTTGCAGGTTTTCCTTCTAGAGCTAAACTTTTGCATACATATTAAAAACTGCAATATTGCAAGGATATCAAGGTTCTCTTCTATACATACCTTGATGCTCTGAAGTGCTGACTTGCCCACATGTTCTCTACATCCTTGGAGGAGATGGTAGGATTTCGTGCCTCTGAAAAATCTCATCAGGCTTGTGTAAAGGCCTTCTCTAGTATCCTTCTAAATATTCTCCAATCTTTTTGAAATACAACTGCTTTTTGAAATACAACGTATTTGGCCTTACTCCAGGCAGTAGCTAGCCCTGTATGTTTGAAACATCATTTGGAGCACTTGTACAAATTCCAATTTGCTGTGACATTTGGCAGTAATCACAAAAGTGTCTTGGATGGAAATGGAGTCAGTGTCCTTCAAATGAAACAGGAATATTGAACTTCTCCTAGGTGATTGCTTTTTCCCTCCACAGTCAAAAATAGTATTTCCCCATATACCTTCAGCTATACCCAGGTACATGCAATCAGACATACAGCTCCATTAACATCCATACCATCTCCTGTATGGACACATGACTTAATGAAGAGTGTGCAGCAGTACAGCGACAGGGCTTGTTCCTTGAAGCTCACTTGATTTAAGCTTTTACAATGAAAACCAAATGACTGAATAACAGAAAATGCTGTGTACAAAGCTGCCTGTGTAATTGTATAATTAAATAACTCTTATTGCTAGAAAGATGATGAAGAACTGATGACCCTGAGTCTAGGGACAACTTGAATCTCACTCTTAGAGCATCACTTGGCAGTTTCTCCTGGCTGATAGTAGCTGTATTACTCACCTCTGAAATGTAAACTTTGTGGGTAGCAGTAGATGCCAATACAAAATGAGAACTGCTTTTCTTTAATTGAAAAATAAAATGAAGATTAATAAATGCACCTGTACTGGCTCTTATTTCTATACATAAGTAAAGATGGGCGAACGCCAGAAAATTCAGACCCAGGTTTGATACTGAACCAATAACAGCACTGCTGAGGCACTTATCTTATGCTTTTACCCGGATAGAGACAAGGGCCAAAATCCTCAGTTGGTGTAATTGTAGTTGGTGTAACTCAACTAAGTTCACTACATTTAAGCTATGCTAGCTTTTCAGAGCTGACCGTTGGCCAAGATAATAGCAGGAAATGTGAAGAAAATAGTATACATCACTAGGGAAACAATGGGATTTGGTGGTTTGTTGATCTGCATTATTAATAATGCTAATATTATACAGACTGGTACCACTTTCCCACAGGGAATTCAACACTTTGGGATGATCGGTTTCATCTTTATCCATTTTTGTATGATTATTTGTGATGTTAGTGTTTCACTGGACTTAACCTTCTTTTTGTTAATACAGCTGCTGTTGATTCGTCTGCACCAAAGAGTTTGCATACCAGTGTTAAATGTGAGTAGTTCTATTTTGTTTTCAAAATAGGTCTGGTTCCATTTATTTGACTTGGAAATACCTATCTTCTTTTATGGTGAGGGTGTTCTGAAGAGCTATATATGCATCATCATGGTTAAGATAGTAGTATCTAGTATCTAATATCTAATCCAGTATGTAACTTAATAGCTGCATCTAGCACTTGGTTCATGTTTGCACAGATACATGCTAACTTGCAGTCGGTGGGACTCTTTTGATATACATATTTTAAGCAACATCGTTGTTGGAGGCATGAATTGCTTAAGTTTTCCCGTCTAAACTCTGACCGCTGGCCCTTTGAATTCCTTGGTAATCCACATTGTATTTTTCATTTCCTTAACTGCATCGTGTATCTCTGGGCATCAGGTATACGACAGTTAAAACGGGTTTTGAGAAATTAATGGGGTTTTGGGAAAAAAACCTTGCCCTGCACCTTAACGCCACCTTTTGGCTGAAGCCTGCAGTACCCAACGTGTAGGCACAGTCCCTCCTGCCCTTCCTGTTTTTTGAAAGGAGGAAAGATTGATGAAAAGCAATACATTCACCCCTTTCCCTGGAAACAGAGCATTCACTCGGGGAGGTGTTTAGTTTTCTTCCTTCACCAGGTTGTGAGGCATCTGCTACTCCTCTGTCTGATAGTTACGTACCTGGGAGCACACAGCCCTTCTACACAGAAAACCCCCATCTTAAAAGGAAATTTAAAAAGCTGGAAGAAGGAAAGCTGCTATTTTCCCACACTGTTTTCCCCCATAGTGGAACCATGTATCAGAGATCTGCAGCAGGCTATTGCTCGGAGCAGGGTACGATGTAGTTAGAAGTAAAGATAGCTCAAAGGCAATGGTCAGGCGCAGTTGTTTGAGCAAGATACACACAAACCAAGAAGGCAAACATAACTCTTGCCTGTAAAGTGTCAGAAGAATGGATCATATGAGATCTTCAGTACAGAAAAGCAAGAGAACAAGTTCGGGGTTATAACACATCACAGTCAAAATTCTCTTCTCTGTTTTTTAACTCCTCATTCTCAACAGTACATTATCCTTTTTTCAGTGCTGTCTTTTATGTAATCATTTTAAACTTAGTATTTTTGATTAATCACTTTATGAAAACAGTGCTTCAGTAACAGAGTGAAATGCCATAGAAAGCTTTCTGAGAACGTTAATGTTTGACAGAGAGGTGATTCTGACACAGAAGTGGGTGAGGAGTAGCATCGCACCTACTTGAGAAGATTGAGAGGACACAGAATTTGTTCAGCTACCCGCATTAGCTACAATAACAAGTTTTTCTAGACGACATTGTCAGAGGGAAACATCACCTGTGTTTCCTATATTGTTTTCTTAGGAAGGTTATTCCTCTTACACAGCTAAGCAGGACTGTACTGTTGCGAGGAGTTTCCGTTAATTTAGAAGCCCACAGGAGTACAAGACTCCTGGTGCACACAGGAGCCGTAACATGAGCTTCTCAGCCTGAGCAAGTGAGGACTCAACATCATTTTTGTCAGTAGTCCACTGGGGAAAAGCAAATTACTTTTGTCATTTAACATTTATCTTCACTAAAAATACTATGTATCAGCGAAGATTTTTTTTCTGACAGGTTAGCTCCAGAAATGTCTGTCTTGGCAAAAGTAGTTTTGTCCCTTGGAGGATAAAACTCAAAATGTAGAAGTCACAGTGAAAAGGTGCATCAGAACTTACGTCTTCTGAAGTGTTAAGCAGGGCAGTTAGCACAGTGGAGGCACAGTTGCTGCTAATGGGTTTGATGTGCAAATCACTTGAGTGGTATAAAATGACTTTATGCCTACAAAAATAGGCTTCTGTTTATAATTTGCATATTCAAAGACACAAAATAAATGAAGGCTGTTTTGCCAGCCTACTGGAATAATAGGAGGACAAAACTAATTTTCTGCTTGGTACAAGATTACAGCGTTTTCTTCTTTTCATGTAAAATTTTCTCCCACAACAATCTCCCACTATTGCTATTACTAGTTACTAAGTGTGCTGTGCTTTTAAAACCTTGAAATTCTTCAGAACTTTGACAGATAAGCATTCTGATGCAGTATAATTTCTTACCCGTTCTCAGTCCATACACTCAGATAGGTATAACCTTGTTTTCCAAATCTGTGATCTGTGTTGGATATCACATGTTTCAGTGGTAGGCTGCAAGAAGAAAATTCAGGATGCTTGGTAGTGATGCAGACATATGCAAACCTATTAAAATAAAGAGAAAGACTCAAACAGCTACAAAGATTAGTTCTGAAAAGATGGGAGAAAATACAGTGTGCATGCTTTGTTTCATTTTAAGAATAAATGCACTGCAGATAAAACACTGTAAATAATTAGCTTTTTTGACAATCTGAAAATGTACCATTTCAGAAGCTGTCTGTACTGTTACATTTCAGATTAAGAACTGTATAGACAAAGTGGGAGATGTACAATGTATAGGACTTTCTCCCGAATGTCTTCAGGTATATCTTGGATTTTCAATTCTAAGGTTTACAAGGGCACTGTTTTAAATTTGGTGCTTCACTAGACTTTCTGCTGTTTCAGATTTCATGAAGTTGCTAATGTCGCATTTGGTAAGAGTGTCATTGAATTAGCTCACAAAACAAAAAATTCTTCTAACGACCTTTAAATATGGCGTCATGGTTTAACCCCAGCCAGCAGCTAAGCACCACGCAACTGCTCGCTCACTCCTCCCCGAGTCAGTGGGATGGGGAGGAGAATCAAAAAAAAAGGTAAAACTCGTGGGTTGAGTCAAAGACAGTTTAATAGGACAGCAAGGGAAGAGATAATAACCACCACAACAACAACAATAAAAAAATATAAAATAAGTGATGCACAATGCAATTGCTTACCACCCACTGACTGACGTCCAGCCAGTGCCATCGGCCAACTCCTCGCAGTTTATATATTGAGCATGACATCATATGGTATGGGATACCCCTTTGGTCGGTTTGGGTCAGCTGTCCTGGCTGTGCCCCCTCCCGGCTTCCCCCTGGCAGGGCATAAGAAGCCAAAAAGTCCTTGACTAATGTAAGCACTACTTAGCAACAACTAAAGCATAGGCGTGTTAACATCATTCTCATACTAAGTCTGAAACACAGCACTATACCAGCTACTAGGAAGAAAATTAACTCTAACCCTGCCGAAACCAGGACATATGGTTTATAAAGCATTGCAAGCGGCAGCTTTCACCAATTTATGGAAATGGAAATGGAAAGAGAAGAGAAGGGAGAAGAGGAGAGAAGGGAGAAGGGAGAAGGGAGAAGGGAGAAGGGAGAAGGGAGGGAGAAGAAGTTTTGGTTGGAAGGGACTGACAAGGATCATCTAGTCCATCTGCCTGACCAATTCAGGGCTGGCCAAGTTACAGCATGTTATTAAGGGCATTTTCCAAATGCCTTTTAAACACTGACAGGCCTGGGGCATTGACCACCTCTCTAAGAAGCCTGTTCTGATGTTTAACTTCTGTCTCAACAGAGAAATGCTTCCTAATGTCCGGTCTAAACTTCCCCTGGAACAGCTTTGAGCCATTCCCACGTGTCCTATCACTGGGTACCAATAATAGTTGTGTCTCTTTACTGTCACACATGAAATACTGTTGAAATGGCACAAACTTCTGACAAAAGTTAGGGAGAAACAGCTAACACGAAGCCTCCTGAGCAGTCCTTTCTCTCCAACATGGAGCTGCCTTTGTTGTAGCAGTAAGACTGCATCTCTGCTGTTCTCAGGCTAAGAATCGTGGTCCATTTTTCAGCTCTCATCAAAGGATGGAAACACGTATCTGTCCCCTGCCCGAAGACTAGATATATTAGCTGGACATGCATCCGAGACCAGGAATATGTGAGATACAGTTCACCATCATAAGCGTTCTTGTCGAGATAAAATTAAGCGGAGGTGTCATGAGAGTCATGAGAACAGCACGACTTATGAAACTACTGTGAAAACAGTGATTCCTTGGCCATCCCAGTGTGGAAAATGTCTAACGAGGAGGATGTTTACATTTCTTACTCTCAGCAGAAGCCACGTTTGCTAGAAAGAACATCTAATGAGTAAGGAAAGAGCATAAGGTGTGCTGCTGAACACGCCAGTGACCAAGTTTCAGAAGAGTGTCTTAGAGATCAAAAAGAAAAATTTCTGTTCCAATGGAAGTGTAACAGTTCAGGGGGAAAAAATCCATTATAAGGCATTGTTTCTATTCCAATAAAGGAGAAAATTCAAAATAATTTTGTTTTAAATCAGACACCTTTATACAGCATTGAGCTTGAGACTTAAACTTGCCTGTGGCACCCAGGAAGTACTCCAAATTTCACAGTTATTAGGGATTAATAATTAACAATTAATTAATAATAAGCAGCTGAATTATGTTCTTGGACCTTGAAAGTATGAGACACTGTTCCCATGGCCAGCTCTAGAAGTCTCGTCCAACCAGTATTTCCGTGATACTATGGTGTTCTGCCCGAGATTGACAGAGCCCAAGTTTGAGTCAGGTCTCCTGGGGCTGATCAGCTCAGTAAGAGGAGCAGAAGACTTGGCTGTTGTGCATATGAAGCTGTCCCAGATGAGCTGGCAGGAAACTAGGAAAAACTTAACACTCATGACAGATTAATCAAAACCAGCCTTAAACAGGGGAATCCATAAAGGTAACCCACACTTCATACAGGAAAATGAGCCACCCAAATCGTTAGTTGGTCCTGCAGTTCTGAAAATCCCTTACTAAAGCTCAGCTCTTTGGCTCCATCACAGACTCAGTCCACCACTCCAGGGAAGCATGGTGGTCCAGGGCACCCTGCCCTAATTCTCTTTCTACTCTCTCATTCAAGGAATGAGAGCGACTCCACCAAGGCCTGTTCTCATGTATTGTTTTTCTCCTAGTTTTGCAGTATCTGCTCTGCTTCCAGTATCGGGTAGCAGTTCAGCAAAATAAGCACACCAGCATGCTGAAGCTGTGGTAGGAAATGGTCAGGTGCTTCAGGCTCACTATACCAAAGTTAAAGAGTCTCCTGAAGCCAGATCAAAAGTAAATCTGGATCTGTGGGCACACCTTTAGGTCTCCATGATCTTGGTCTTAAGGCAAAGCTACTCCTTCTCCTCTCTGTTGAGCTACAATTTGATTACCAAGCCAAGGTCAACTACTTACGATGGCAAAATGCGCTATGCTGGCCGCTGCATGTTCTGCACAAGTCCCTTGCACTTTTAGGAGTACAGTGTGCACATTTACCCAAAAGGAATTACAGGTAATATTACATGTAAGTGCACGAGGCCATGTGACTGTTTCTCATTCACCTTCTATGGAGTGCTGATCATATAGAATTGCTTCACGTGCTGTGATTCATTCTTATAAACATGAAAGCCAAATGTACATACAAATGTGTGCAGAAACACATGCTTTGGTAATTGGAAAAAGGAATAGTAGCTTTCTTTAAGAGGAATTTTATTCTTCTGTGTACCAGCAGAGTACTTAAGTGCTTAGATATGGCACACAGTGGTCTTTTTATAACCTGTGCTTTTCCCTTTCTAATTCTCTGCATGAGACACTCATCAGTCAAAATAATAATTTCCATTTGGGTTTTAACCAGTTTAAAATGAAGTTCCTTTGTGACTTTCAAGGCTGTAACACCTGTGAAAAAGAGCAAGTTGTTTCTCCAGAGAGTTCAAAGACATGCAAAATTGCAGCATTTTCTCTACAGTTTGTGTGAATAATCTGTACAGTCAATTATGTAAACATAATTTTTTCCTTACAGATGTAAAATCTTAGTTGTCACTGATCTTGGGCAATTGAATGGATCATTTAGCAATCGGTGGAAATTAATGTGTTTATATGTGCAAACATCAATTTTCTATTATTGCAAGTTTATGGAGTGTTAGTGAGATGGTCTTTGATAATAAATTTTGCAGTCTGTAAAAAATAAATGCATATATGACCATTACAAGGGAATACGCTGCAATGAAGGGAATATCAAATGTATGATGACACTGTGTCATTCAGCTACCAATGATAAAAGAGCTAGCCTGGTTCACAAATTATTCTTCTCACACTTCGAATCCTGCACCATGCTAGCAGCTCCATTTGGAATGTGAGTTCCTTTATAGCAGCCTCTGCACAGCTTAAAGATCATTTTCTGGGGTTATCTGCCCAAAATGATGGGCCAGCTAGACCAGAGTAGATGTGTGCTATCATACCCTTTTACAGGGAGGAAATTAAGACACCAGAGATTAATTAACATACCTGTGATTACACTAGAGCCTCTTGTAGCACTGGGAATTAAATAATAGTTTTCTAAGTCCTACCGCAGTGCTTTAATCACAAAACCATCCTTCCCATCGATTTTGGAGCCAGCGCCGTTGAAAGGAGTATTTGTAAAAGGGAAGGGAGACGGCAGTGGGAGCTACCGGAGGATGCGGAGCGCAGGAGTCTTGTCATAACCCTTGTGCACTGACCGTTTTAACTTTGCATCCCTCCGCCGCTGCCAAAGGAGAAAGCAGCATACACCAGCAATCAGTCAGTACTTTAAACAGGGATGAAGCATCTTGACATTTCTCTTGTACCCCAACTTCTAGAATTCCTTTCCTCCTTGAATACCTCCGTACAGTATCAGTATTAAAAAAGTGCCGTTATCCCTCTAGAGACTTGTATGTTCTTGTCAGTGATCTGCAGGCGGATGTTGTGAGTTCTACTTCTGGCCTTACCAACAACGTCTTTTCACCACAAAATATAGAATCAGTTCAAATAATGAGTGAGATAGCTATAGGAAATTTCGTTTGTCGAAGTAACAGAAATTGTAGAAAAAGTTCTTAATCACTCCTTGGCGTAAAGCAGAGTTGACAACTGAGCATCCCTCCACCTGCTGCCTATTGGCTTCTGGTATGAGACGAAAATCTGTAGCTTGGCTAAAGAAGTTTTACCAATTTTTAGTAACTTAGGAGATCAGAATCTTAAAAAATTCAAAGCAATGATGCTGGATGTATCCTTCTGTTAGGCCACTTTTTGCAGCGTAAATTACCATTGTAAATCTGTATTGAGAGCAGGGAGGGAGATCTGGGAGATCTTTTGTATCAGAAATGTGCTGAAACATGGTTTAGAAACAGGCTGCAAGAATGGGAGATGTTCTACATGTCAGAGTTACTTGCTTATGCAGTAAGTTGTGAATACTTAGATGTTAAGAGCAGGTGGTAGCTACAGAACTGTGAACCTCACCTTTTGAATGTACCTTATTTATACTCACTAAAAGATTAAGAAAAACTGAATACTTCCCCTGCGTAAGTAAAAGAAATGCCAAATCCTGTCTTTTCTCTAGTAAGAGACCGTGTTCGTTCTTTATTCTGATGCGGTCCATGAAGGAATTGTGTCAAGCGCTGTCAGCACCATCGGTGTCCGGGAATTTGTTTGTTAGTAAGGCAGAACCAGTCACAGCAGATGGGCAAAGATTTCAAGCAGTTCAGAATTGCTGGGTTGGGTGGTTTGTTATCAAGAGCTGATTCCTTCTTGCCTTCCTGCTGGGGAAATTCCTGTTAATGTCAGCGTGAGCACTCCCATGAGCAAAATGTGCAGAATTTGGCACAGGATTAGAAAACAACATGGCAAACTCCAAGGGACAGTGTCACTTAGCAATGTTTCCGGAGTATGTACGTCTGGCATTTCAGAGACCTTTCTTCCCCTATAAAATCATTGTTATCCACTCACTTGATAGTACTACAGCACTTAAATATTGATGAAAACAAATAATGCTGAACCAGAGCTTGGGGCTTAAAAAACACCCACATGCTGTAGATTAATGTGCCAACACAGGCTTTTCATAACGACAGCTAGCATGGCAAAGAGCATCTCAAATTAAAGCACTTGAGCCTCACTTACCACTGGTCTCTGACGAAGGAATGGTCTTGTTTGCTCTGAAATGCTAAAATAAGCAGTCCCCACACCAGCAAAACTATTACCAGTGCTGACTGCAGCATCTGGCCCATAGATGTGAACATCATGAGTAACTGTCCGTGCATCCGTTTGTATTGCACTGGCCCAAAATCTGAGATTACGTCAGTTAACAATAGCAGCAAAAATTGGGGAAAAGGAAAAAAAAAAAAAAAAAAGATGTTTCAGAGAATTTGATAGATGATCCATGATGACTGACACATATCTCAGTTTCAGAAACACAGCGAGAATAAACTGTAGTGGTTATATAGCCTGTTTTTTCCCTAAGTACTTCTCTCTCTTCATTGCTGTTTTACAGGGGGGGGAGGGATGAGGTTTAGAAATATGTCCAAATCTTACTTATTTACATCCGACTTCTCATAAACTGTTCTAAAGGCTAACTTACCTTGCGATGAGGAGCATACACCTTTCTTTTAGGATGAATTTGTCCAATCTTGGTAAACCTTTGCTTGACAAATTGTATTGTTTAATTTCTGTCCTGTCTATAGGTGAAAATAAAGCTGGAATAAAGTTACTTCTTAACCATTCTTTTGAGGAACTAAATACATTCAGCTCCTTAAATCTGCTGCCGTGAAGATTTCATCATTCTTATGGATCTTCTCTGCACCCTTCCCAACTTATAAATCCTTTTTAAGTAGCAAAGTTTTAGAGCAGGATGTGTAATTCCAGCAGCAGCCATCCACGTGTCACAGGAAACTGCAGTAAAGGCTCATTCTAGTTACACTTGGTGTTTCCACTCTTTATAGGGAACGGTATTACACTAGTTTTGGCTACACTGTCACCGAGGGAAATTACAGGCGGCTGTTTGTCAAGAAGGCACAAATGTTTTTCAGCGACAGACTCCCAGATAAGACTCACGTCCTTTAAGTAAGAGCCTGCATCTCCGGAATGGAGATGTTCTGTTAGCTGTGATGAAAAGTATACCGCTCGCCTACACCGGCTCACCTACACCTAACTCACTGAGTGACGCAGATCACGGTGTCACGGTAAACCACCCCTTTATTATTCGTGAGGTCCCCAACAGGAGTTGCTCAAGCTGTATGAGGAATGATTTTATGTTTTCTTTCAGATAATGGAAAGAAATAATTTAACAATATAATATAAAAAATGATCCTTACGTTAGGAACACCTGCCTTGCAAGCAGTCCTCGCTTCTAACTATGTTTTCAGATCTGCCAGTTATCCATTTTGTAAACACATGTAATTTTTTATAGTGTTCTAAATTCTTAGTTAAAATATCATGCAGAACAAAGCCAGGGAGCTTACAGAAGTCTTTTAAACCAACACCTTTATCTCACTCAACCACAATCAGAATCTCTCTTTTTTTTTTCTTATCAAGTTAGGATGGTGTTTGTTGTTTTTTTTTTTTAATCTTTTTGATTGGTGTTGCTCACATTATTTGCTTTAACTGAGTCTTGTAGCAGCCATTCAGTTGTTATGCTCAGGACTGATACCAGCCTGGAGTTCGTTTACCACTTTTGCTCTTGTTTTTTCCCCACAGCCCTTTGAAACTTCCTTGTTGTTTCAAAACTTATCAGGAGCTAAACATCAGCCAACTCTTCTAAAACGCTTGGTAGGAATTAAACCAGAACTCCCACTGCGAGCCAAAAATGAAGGCATGAGCCAAGGTGTGGATTCTATTTCTAACTATAGTCACTGAGTTTTGTAACATCTGGTAAACAACTTTGGGGAAGCCTGTTCCGGCTTTATATCCCACGTTCATGCTTGGGCCATAATGTTCTGTCTTAGACCTGAAAACAACTTTTAGGAGGTAGCTCTGGAATCACTCTAAGGTGTTTGCTGGCTCTTCTTACTATTTAAGATAAAGATAAGTAGAACTGAGCGAGACTTAATTAAAAAAAAAAAAAAGTGGTTTAGTTTGTTTTGTTCTTATTGACCAATATTATCAGCTAAACTGCTTCTACTATGTCGAGTAAGTTTGTGTCGCTCATTTTGTACACGAGCCTTTCACACAGCAGCGGAGAGTCAAGATGTTTTATTACCTGGCAAGCAACAAGAACTGCCAGGAAAGCAGTGGGGGCTATAGTATCCGAATCTTCCTGTGTTTTTCAAAGGACCAGGTTTCAACTAAATCTCTTCCATTTTCTGTACTTTTGTCACATTGACAAGTACCAGATACCAGTACAAGTACCAGTGAAATTGTACCATGGCACTGATAAATTAATGCCTGCCACAGTGTGAAGGATGATAAATTAACAAATGCATGAGCTTAACAGAAAGGCTGTTGAATACATTTGCCTAAATAATTGCTGCACCGGCCATACCACAATCTTATTCCCTGGGAAGCAGCAAAAAGGTAGTCAAGAGATACTGGCTGTTGCAGGAATAAAAATAGTCACGTCCTGAGAGGATTCAGGCGATGCAGTGAATCTTGATACGCTTCTGTAGGCAAAACCTTGCTCCCCTCTCAGTTAATTATTCCCAGTTATGATTTTAACCGTAAACTACAGCCAGTTCTTAAACACTCCAGCTAAGAGGTGAGATCAGAACGCAAGGGATGTCTGATTTTTGCTTTTCTGAAAAGAAAAAAACCCCAAACACCTAACCATCCGGGATACAAAGTTTGCATGTTTTCTTTTTCGTTCTTGGCCGTTGCTAGTTGTTGTTAAAAAGCGTTTGGAGGAGGGCGGGAAGGGCAGGGGACCCTCTTCTCCTTGCGCAGCTCTTGCCGCCGAGCGGCCCGTGCGGCTGGGCCTGGCTGCTCGGCGTGGCAGGGTCGCCGCCGGCTTTCGCACGGCACTGCGAGGAGCACGTGTGAAAGGCAACAGCGTGACCTGGAAGCCCAGGAATGACTCCCACTCTTAGCCCCGTCACTCACGCATCTGGGGAGCACGGC
>NW_010532574.1:67060-67637 GCF_000687285.1 Phaethon lepturus | reverse complement strand
CTGGAGCGCTCCCGGCAGTCGGCGGGCACCGGGGAGCCGGGGAGGCTCAGCAGCCCCAGACTCATGAGAAAGGGTGTTAGGGAAAAACATGAATGAGAAAAAATAGTAGCGAGGAAAGAGAAAGGGGAGATAGCAGGGCTAGAAGGCGGGGAGGCAAGTAAATCCCTTAGCAGATTTGTCACCGCAGCAGGATGTGCCGCAGGACCCCTCAGTCTGCCTCCCGCGCTGAGGCACAGACAAAACCCGGCAGTCCGGGCAGCGAAGCTGGCGTTGGTTAGGGAAGGGGAAGGGGAAGGGGAGTTGCTACGAGACGTTCTGGCCCAGGAGCTTTTGGTAACCACTCAAAACATAAAACTACAATGCAGTGCAACAGTACTTGTTTGAATAGGCTTAACGCCAAGTGGCACGTTTATAACCTGTATTTATAGTAAAAATATCAGTGAAATACTAAACAAAGTCTGTTTAAAACCTGTGGCTCTTTGACCTGGAACATTTTATTTTCTTGTCCTTGGCAAGGCTTGGTGAAGACTCAGCCACGCCTCCGGTAGGCAGTTGTTGTCCTGCCTCACCTGCGCAC
>NW_010532574.1:54620-67029 GCF_000687285.1 Phaethon lepturus | reverse complement strand
AAGAGCGGAGAGGCACGGACGTCACCTTTCCCCAAGAGCTCACAACAAGTCATTGGCACTGCCATGAAAGAGGCCAGGTATCCTGACTGGCAGCACTGGTGCACAGGCACTACAGCAAGCTGCCTTGTCATTTTTCATACGACTGCAGAATGCAAAGTCCCGTATCAGATTTGGGGGTACTTTGATTGGGCACTGTACAAACCTAGATAAAAGGGGACGGTATTATTCTCTGCGTGAATGCGATTGAGCAAGTACATTTCGTTATTTGTTCCAGTGAGTTGTATAATCCTGCTTTCCAGTCATCCAAATAGGATTTAGCATTGTCAACATGTTTTTCTTAATAGGATGATGCTATGAGCTCCTGTCCCTGCAAGACTGGAAAGCCAGATTACATGCCTTGGGAGACTATGTATCTGGTTTTAGCTATTAGTGAAAGCTGTTTTATTCAATGACCGGGCCCCAGCCTTGAGGCCACCTGACAGCGGAATTGTCAAGAGGTGGTGTGCCCCATACAAGAGCCATCACAGACTGCAGAGGAGCCAACCATCTAAGCGACTTTTTAAAAAAAGAAAAAGTCTCAGCTATTCCCTTTTCTGAAAGAAGTATTACTTTCTTTAAGACTAAAACGCTGTAACCCTTCTGCTAATTCAGAAATGTGCAATACTAAATTGTATTGTAAAGGGGTCAGCGCATCTCCCCCTCAAAAGAAAGTCTGCAGTAAAGGCTGCTTCGCCAGCTCTCAAACATTATTCTGTCACATTACTAGCGAGACATGCTGCAACTACACCACTGTGAAGGAGTTGCTGCTTCTTACTAGCAAAAAATTAGCAGGTAACTGTGAGTGTAAATTCTAGCACCTTGCCCCAATAGCAGTGTAAGGGGGCCCTAGGCCAATCAAGAACCAGTCATACATTTTGTCAGGAATAAGTTAGTGTTATTCACGGTACCATCACACAGCCAGAAGTCACATTTCACCAGCTCCCCTGAAGCCAGAGCTCCACAGGTCAAGGAAATTCTGATACAGCTGCATTTTCAACCCACAAGAGCCATATGCAGCTTGCAGGACCTCAGTGGACCCGACTTTACCAATATTTTGTGTGTGAATCCTTAGTTTCAGCTAGAACCGCTGGGGCTATTATTTTTTAAACACCATCTACAGACAGAAAGGTGTTGCTGACCATCACAATTCATATCCCTTTTCTCAGAGCTGTGCTTGGAAGGAACACGGCAGGTAAAAAGAGTTGAAAATTTTGGTCATACGCCTTGTTTGCATTGCCGAAAGTAAGGTTCTGACAACAGATGGTGAACTGTGAGGGGCTTTGCATTATCCATGAATATGCCCCTGTGGGCCTCTGTGGTCTTGGGTAACTCATATCGCCTTCTTATTTCTACGTATTTGTCTTATTATTTTATAATACTTAATGTTTAATATAATATATAAAAATATATACTATCATATATAGCAATAATGCTTAGTATAAGGAATTAAGGAATAAGTATTCTTATTCCTACTCTCACTTGCGTATTTTCAGTAAGATCAGAAGATCCAAAGGACTACATCTGTTGCTGCCCTTTTTGTGTGTGAGATACTAGCAGAAGTGTTGCCCTACTCTTTTCAGCCTGAGTTTGGCCGATACAGAAAGCGCACTTTCTTGGCATTACAGTCTGCACAGACCACAGTGGCAGCCTGACTTTGGTCACTCAACTCCTATTACATAGATCTGAATCCTTATCTGATTGCCTCAGCTTTTCTTCTGTTTTGACCTGCCTCATCTCCTGTCTAGGATAGGGGAAATAGTATGCAGGAGGTGGAAACAAAATATTGCCACGCTCTCTTATCCCTCCGGTAGCTCATTACTTAGGCTGCGAGTGATGTAGCAGAGCCCTGGCTTGCATTTATTTCAAATTCAGATGTGTGCTGAGCATGGAAGCAGCAAGTGCCAACTGTAAAAAGTAGAGCGAGTCCACTACTTGGTATTAAAAGGACAATAGTCTTTTAGTGGCAAAAAGAGGAATGAAGACAAATACTCTATGACTTAACCATTGATTAAACTGGAAAAAGCTGGGTTTACGTATTTACGTGTACAGACAAGGAGCAGCAGCAAAGAGATGGACTAATTCAAGCCCTTGAGAAGTATAAGAAGGATCTTGTACAAGACCTTCCTGCCTCGCTGTTCAACTCGAGAAGTGTTTCTCCAAGCCAGCAGAAGGTAAGTGATATTCTGACAACGCTGGGCCTGACACCCAGGCAGTACGGAGTCGCACGGAAGAGACCAGCTCCCCCTTAGTTAGCTGTACGCCGACGTGCTGGGCCGTGCCTGGAGCACAGTGTGGCTCTTTAACAGTCTAGTAAACAGATAACTCTTGACTCTCAGTTTTGCCAGCTGGCAGCTATCCTCTTGTCTAACTGTTGCTATCCCTACGTGGCCTACAATGACAGTTCCCCGTGTCACGGCTACATGTACATGACTAAAATCCGTCCCTGCACTGAGAGCATGAATGTGCACATGCCATTCACAAACCCACGCACATTCTCTTTGCTCCTTTGGCAAAAGGAATTAGAATTTTTAACAAAGTATTACATGGGTGCCCCCCTCCCCCCCAAAAAAAAAAAAAGAAAAAAAGAGGGCATTTATTAAAATAATTTGCTGATATGCGTGACAATTCTTATTAGGATGATTTCTGTACACAATGGTTTCAAGAGAACTAAATCCCAATGATTTTCTTAGTATTCCCATTGAACGCAATGCAATAACTTTACATTGTTTTACAGTACCCTCTGAATTTCAGAATGATATTTACTGGTAAAAGCAAGACCCTAAATTAACTAATCCTAATTCTATATGTTCTGCCAGATACCAGAAACTGTACAGCCTCATGCTAGTGTGAGCAGGCCTGTTCTTCACCAAATTCTGCCAGTGGACCTCACCTCAATAGACAGTCTTGCAAAACATTTCATTCTACCATGGTCAAGTCTCCCTGGAGCAAAATTCCTCAGCAGACTATATTTAGATTGTAAAACTTTCTATTTGTTGAGAATTACAGTGGGTTTACCACTGGATTACCAGTGATGCTGTTTATAAAGAATGTCATCCAATTCAAACATGCATTCTTTTGATTTGTAGAATCTTGCTCCCGCTGAGATAAATAGCAAAATGATAGGCCACCATTTCACCTACGGTATTTATGAGGGTAACAGTGGTTCTGTTTGACTTCAAACTCATGAGATGGGGTCATGCTCACAGCTGCATGGGCATACAAGGAGAGAGAACAGATGACATTGAGGAAGGGCTAGGAGATTGCCACTGAGACGACAGTTCCATAGATGAGAATGCACAACGACCAAGGAAGAAAAAAAATCTCCTGTTCTCCCTCTGTGGGCCCTGGCAAGCAAAATGGAATTTCTGTAATTTCCTGAGACTACTTACTTGTCATTAGCAACCTCAATTTTGTGAGGAGAAGGAAGGAAAAAGAAAGTAGGAAGGGGTCTCATTAACTAGCTGTTGCACAGTGGAAGGGTGGCTTTACTCCTAACTGCTATTCCTGGAACTCAGCAAGTCATTTAGACCACTTGAGATAGTTTGAAAACAGTTTCTTAAAGTTCTTTCTGTGCGAATCAATTTGTAGGAGACCCTTTGTCTCCTTGCTTTTGTAATTTTTCTGTCAGTTATTTTGTTCTTTAACTTACAGGCAAGGTGTTCACTGTTGGAAAATGGTCACCTTTATTTAACGCCTGGTCGGAACAACTGTTGCAGGACAAAGAGAGAGCAGCCCCCCTCTGTATCTCTTCAGAAGCTCACTTCAAGGACTCTGATGCCAGCTACTACTGCAAGAAAGACTATCCAAAATGCTGCTCAGCATGCTTTGTCTCAGACTCCTGTTCACAATTCTAGTAGGGACAGGTCATCTGCTCCACCACTTCTGCAGTCTCACATGCATTTAGGTGGTCGCAACAGGAAGAAGGCATTTCAAAACTCTTTTAATAAGACATACTCTGGGGACCTCCTTGATAAACATTGAGTTTACTTCACAGAAAAGCAGCAGCATTTTACCCCTCAAATCTTAAAGACATCACACCAATCTTTTCTTGTAAAAACATAGGTATTATAATCCTCCTCCCCAAAAAAAGAGTTCCTCCCCTGGCAGACCATCACTTAAATCAGCAGACATCAATAATGAAACGAAACAGGAGTTGCACAGGTACTTACTCTGTTTATACATCAGTACTAAAAGTTAAGTAATTTTCCTTGCAAACACATCATTTTAAACATAACTAGTTTTCGCCGTGCTTTTAATCTTTCAGATTTTTAGAAGATGCAAATGTGAGACCACATTCAGATAATTTTTCTCAGCAGCCAGTTGAAGTTGGTGCACCCAGTTTGTTACAAAGAAAAAGAACGGAGCCCACTGTTCTTAGACAAAAGTGGTCCTGGTTGTGTGGAAATGAGACGGATAACGGAATCATTGGCTTTGGCGAATATATGTTAAGAGCAAACCCAAAAAATTAAATCATCTTGTGAGAAGTCATCAAGATTGCAATTGAGAAGTCTAGCATATGGGGCTAGATAGGGTCAACAGACGTCTGTGAATAAGATAGGAACACCTAAAGTAACTGGTCTCTCTGAGAAACATAAATGAGGCATTATGTGATGTGAAAACCTGTATTCAAACACAAATCTGTTCTTCTGAAAGCAGAGCTTTTTCCTACTTGACTGACATCTTGCTGCGCTCTTAACGTTTTGAGTGGTCATTGCAGCTTTTGATTGGTTTACAGCCTTTCGCTCCCTCCAAATCATAACCTGGAGCCCAGAAGCATCCAGGCAAAGCGCTAATCGCTCAGCCTATAGTCAGTACTGCAGTATGCCATACAAGACTTTGTCTGGAAGTTGCGCTCCATTAGTCACCTGGATTTTTAAGATGAATGGGGGAATTAATTTAGTAAATTTTAGTGCTCTTAAAAACAAGGGATTCTTAACAGTAGTCAAAGCCATGCATGATAGAGCGGTTTTGTAAGATTCCTTGGCCTGTTCATCCCTTTACAGAATCAGTGTTGAATTTCTATACAGCTCAGCCAAGGCAGCACAGGCATGATTTGTGCTAGCCCTATGCTAGCCGGGACTATGCTGTTCCTTTTTCCAACCACTAAAACCTTTGGTTTACAACATTATCAATTACAAACATAATCTATTCCCATTTGATAATTCCCAGCAAAAGATAATTTCAATATCAATCTGTTCTTCCAAGTCTTCTTTCAAAGATACAAATGTATTTTGTGCATGCTTTTAAAGAAAAAGCTGTGTTATTTGAATGAGTTCTGCAAATATTTTCTGTTTTGTCAGAACTTCTGATTTCCTTTATAGGGTTTGTATAATTTTTCTCAGGTTATACAAACTTGTTTCCATTTCTGCTAACACAAACCTACCTAATAGTGATCCTTTTTCCTTATTTACATGAGTGATTGACACGCAAGACATTTATTTTACATAAGCTGGCCTGTCACTTCAGTATGATGTTGTGACTTCAATGTTATGATATCAGATCATTTTCCCCTGGTGCTCTGAATAGAAATATAAAATGTTAATACAAAGATAATTTTAAAAATCTACTTTTCCTCTTTACTTGTTTGCAGCAGAACCATGAATATGGATCCCCGATTCTGAAATGCCACTTTCTCCAGGATCACAACTTGAAGTCAGTTAAATATTTGTTTGTCCCTTTTAACTGTTTCTAAGTTTTGTATCAAAATACTAAAGTAGGAATCCAGTGGAAAATTGAAGATGTGGCACAAGAGCCAATTACCAGTGGCTGTATGTGATGAGCAGAAGGGACTCTATTAGGGATACAGGATTCAGCTACTTGCTTGGGAAGTGCAAGATCAGAAAGTTGGAAGAGATTTTCTGATTCATGCCACCCAGTCTCCTCTTACTGTAGGCAAACTAAATATGTTAAGAATAAGTAAGTAATAAATAAACAATGTTAATAACTTATCTTCTGGTACCTACACTTTGTGCGTTGGAACTTTTTTTTTAACTGATTATTCACAAAAGGCATAGATATCCTTGATTAATGAAATTAATGGATTAAATTGATGTATTCAAGTAATTAGGGAGTTGACCAACAGAGCTGTGAAAATCAGCCATTTAAAAAAGTATAAACCTGGATAGCAAAAAAATGCAGACTAGCAAATAGATTCATCACTTTTTGATATGTTGGCAAAATTCTTTGGGTTAGTTCAATTACGTTAAAGCTGCTACCTCTTTGGATAGTATCATAAACCTTATTTATATTCAGTGTATGTTAAAGAAAGATGCTGACAGCTTGTGTATTTGTATAGAGAAGACTACTATCTGCATTTTCTTCAAGATCTTACAAATGATATTTTGATTAGAAGTTGTTATCACAAAGAGTAAGTGCTTTGTATTTCTTATTTATTCCTTTGAGTAACAAAATTTTGACCATTTATTCAATCAATGTAAAGAATTGGTGGGTTTAATGAGATTAAAGTGAAACTTGAAATAAGTTTAATTTCATGAATACTTTTGTGACTGCACTTTATAGGAGTCATGATTTAAACTGAGCAGCTGAACAGAAAATATTTTCAGCCAGCCTTGTATTTCCCAGTGACTTCTAGTAGAAACAATAGAACATTATGTTCTCTGACCCTGTTCTCAAGCTCGCTCCCTTACATAGTACGGTCATAGACATTACTGTTACAACAGGTCTCATTCCACTTCCCAGTCAATCCTGAGCTAGCAAGCCCTGGAGCTGCAATGGGTCTTCCCTAGCAAAGTGCATCACAGCAAAAGACGATGTATTTAGAGTTCTTCCTCCCTTGTACAAGAGCAAAAGAAATAAATTCAGTAATTGCTTTCTTTAGGAGGTACGCGTGTTAACGATCCACACGTAGCGGCTAGAGCCAAATGCACCCAGTGCTGCTGGTGCCCAACTGCAGCACCCTTTTCGGGCTTCACGTTCGGCACGTGACATCCTGTCACGCACACACCACCTCGCGCTCCCATTTCTAACACAAATCTATCACGGTTCTAATATCTAGAGAGCTGTGATAAACCACAGGTCTGTTCGTAGGCCCGCTAAAAGCGACAAAGTTGCGTGTTCCTTTTCTATGCCATTTCCTGGCCTGCACCTTCAATGAGAAAACCCTCTTCCTTCGACAGAGGATTTAACCCCGATGTTTAGGATTTCGGTCTCTGTCAAGTGCTATGCTTTGATGCTGGAGAGTTGCTAACCCCCTGAAAGCAACCAAACTCAGTCTGACACCAAACCAAGATATTTCCCTTTCAATCCAGAGGGTTTCAGTTAAAATCTCTTAAGGCTCTTTTAAATATACTTTTTAAGTAGCCATTAACACAAGTGATTAGTTTGTTTTCTGAGCAATCAGTTAAAGGTAAGAGTTCTCTTCCTTCTAGGTATAGCAGTTTTCAGACAAACTTCAAGGCCCAAATTAGAAATTAATTTTCTTGTTACAATGGGAGGAACAGTAGTAGATTTGAAAAACACCGACTCACCACACATGGAAAAGGTTGCTAAGCATCATTCCTGCCCATACATACAGTTAAAAAGAAGATAAAAATAAAAATAAAGCCTCAAAAAGCTACTGTGTGCCAGCCCTCATATTACAAGGAGGATTAGTATCCTTCAGAAAATAATGAAGTTTTTTTTCTCTATAGATAGTGAAAACTAAACAAGAGAACACAAACTTGTGCCTGTGTGATGTGACAGCAGCATGGGTTGCCTGTGTGCTCTGCACTGAGCCCAACTCAGAACACTGTGGGGCATCAGGGTGTCCATGCTCAGGTTTGTAGGGTGAACAGACCTCTGTTGACTTTAGATGGATGTTGTTTAGATGCTGTGCACTCTTCCCTCAAAAATAAAGGTTACTAAAAACGCGTGAAAAATCATGCACTGTTTTCTCGGGTAGTCTCTAATAACAGAACTTAATTTCTCTGCAGAATCAAAGTGAGTAATCAATAGCACCTTTCATTTTAAATCAAAAGTTGAATTCCTAAATGGATTTTGCGACAAACTAGAAAAAACACCACTAATGGCCTCAGCTAACCTCCTGCAGGATTAATAGGATAGACACATATTTTAAAATCTTGATTTATTTAGACCAGTTTCTCTACGGATAAAATCGTATGCCCTCCCAATTTAAATACACAGTTAAATACAATTCTGATGAGCCCTCTAGCTCATTGCAGGTATTTTCATTTTTTATGATTGTCTGAAAGTGCAACCATTGGCTTAGATTTAACTTTCCTAGTCAGTTAGGGAAGCATATTTTGCTTGCAGCTGGTCACAGCCATCAAGAAAAATATTGAGCACTTCCTAAAGGCATCTCTCCCTAGTACACCTAGTTAACAAAACTATGACCATGAAAGTTCAGCCTTCAGTGTTTCCCTTAAAACTTGCTAAAAAGTAAGCCCAAGAACAAAGAGACCACACAAATGGCCTTCAGAGGTCTAAAAAGTGTTGGCTGGAGGCAGTTCGAAAGTCCTCTTTGAGTGATGCAGTATCTTTGACAAAGGAACTACAGCTATAAATGAGTCTAGGAAGCTGCTCGCAGTACTGCCCAGCACCCCAGTACCCTCAGCAACCTGGTACCCTCAGCAGTTTCACCCAGTTAATGTGGTGGGACAGTACTTGACAGTAGCCAGAGAGAGACTTAGGCCCCACCAAAATACAGAGGATGACTACTACGTTGCAACGGAGAGCACCAAAACTCATGTTTGTATTAAATATGGAAGAAGAAACTGGAATTATAGACATGAAAGACTGTCCCTATCAGAGTTCCTGCCAAACTACATGCATTTGGAACGAGACTATTCAGCAACCTTAAAATGTTTAAGATGATATCTTTCAAATTCATTTACAGGTACAGTAGGGACTGGGAGAGGATGGAGCAAAAGTGAAAAGCTGGGATGTATTTTAAGTGATCTGAAAGACAGGCTGAGTGGTATTTTTCATGCGGAAATATATGGCCTTTGAACAATCTTTTTGGGTTTTTTTTGCACTGATGTTCCTTTTTATTCTTTTTTTTTAAGGGCATTGGAAGATGTATTTCAAATGCATATTAAAAGTAAGAGGCATAACCTTGATGAAGCGAGAAAAAAATATCTATTATTAAATACTCTGTCATCTCCAGTAGAAATGTTGTACATCAATGCTGAGGAATAATTTATGGCATATCAACTGCTACACAATTTAAATACAAGTTGAGGAGAAACTACTACTACAAAAGCAAGTAAGGGTGTTTTCCATGGGGGACTGGTAAAGAGATTTTTCTGTACATAATTTTGTGTATTAGTCTAATACGGTTTCTAAAAGACAGATAATGTAGTTAGCATGCAGAATGGCTTTACATAAAAACTGTTTACGACAAATGTTTTTTGCTGCATTTTTTTGCTGTGACTGCTATTTTCTAGAGTAGACCAGCATGAGACTTGTAGGCTGCAACTGCATCCAGTAAAAAGACCTTGTTTTTTAATAGCTTGCTTTTAGCAGTTTGGTTACCAGAGCAGAATATAAAACTGTGTTCAACATGAAGGTTCCCCATGTGGTGCCTGCTGAGAATTACACACCTCAAAATGCTTACCTGAACATCTCACACGTTGAGAGGGAAGCGGCCTGTGGGGAAACAACAGGAAATGCCAGGCACAAACACATGGCCAGAGTCCTGTCTTTCTCCTCCGGAAGTCTGGCATCTTATCTAGGAGGAGCGAAAGCACCTCTGCCCGTTTTCATCCAGATCTTAGAGCACTCTCCTGAGAGCAGGGCTTATAACTGCACCTTGAAAAATTGGAAAGAACACACTGTTTTCCTTTTAAAAGTCATTCACAGAGAAGATGGACTTGGCGGTGTCGTCGTTGCTATCTTCGCTGTTATCCCAGACTGGTAGATGCATTTGCCCATGAAATGGGGTAGGGAGATTCCAATGCTGTCCCCAGACTGGGGAGACCCAAATCCAACACCGTACCTCATGAGTGGATAATTCAACTGGGCTTTTGATCTAGTTCCTCTAGGTTAGATAGTAGGAGCGAAATGGGAGACACGAGCACTATAAGCTGAAGTTGCAGCACTCATTTAAGTCACTAAGTTTTCCTCCTTCCCAATAACTGTGAAATAAATTATTATGAATAAATTATTTATTTAATAAATAAATTCTTTCTTCACAGTCTCTGTATTAAACAAAAAAAAAGGAAAGAAAAACACATTCCTAAGGGCCTGGAGCAGAAGTCTGAGCCCCGCAGAGAGTGCGAGAGTTTAGTCAAGAGTCTTCCACTTGCATTGCCTGCCAAGAGCTTGTTGGAGGGTCCCTGCTCAGTGCCTGGGGCTTGAGTCGTAGGGCTCTTTTGGCCCACGCTTCTCCCGTGTCCTGCACGGACATGGGAGAAGGCATTTGGTGCTTGAGTCCTCTTCTAGGTCTGACTTTAAGGGCCTCTACACAAGAAGGCATTTCATTCGGTTTGGTGTTCCAGAAGATTCATGGTCAGGGGTTTGGACTTTGCATTCTAAAGCCTATATTGCTGCAGCAGATTCAGGTGGGAGCGTTTCTGAGGAGCTGGCATAGTGTGGCTTTTAAATGGGCTACCTTTGCTTATTTACTTCTGCAAATTTGTAATGCTACCATTTAGCATTGTACTTTCCTCAACACTAGGCATGTGAGAGTTATGCATATGCTTGGCATGATGAATAAATAACAATCAAAGATTATAAAATATTTAAAACGCAGAAGGTTATTGTGTCTTTCAAAGTGCCAAGACTAGGAGAGAGATGGTGTTTTGGTATCTGATTAAATGCTGGTCTGAGTGACAGTCAGTAGGTAGCAAGACTATTTGAGGAACAATCTCTGCTCAAATTAGTGAATTTTAAGTCAGTTTTGTGGGGGGAAAAGAAAAAAAAAAATCAACAGAACCTCATTTTGAGAGGATTGGTAATTTACATCTGACTAGAGGATGCTGAGTATGTTTCTAAGGTCAACTCCTGCAGGGCCCTGAGTGCCTTAGAGATAGAGCTGAGAATCCTTTAATAGGAGAATGAAGGTATTCAATTCCTTCTTCCAGAAGGCTCCCAGCACTTCCAGAAGGAGGAGTTTGTAAACAGAGTGGATTTTGACTATATCCTGTTGTGACATGTTTGATATCTAGCAACGCATTGTTCTGCACCTGAGTAGAACTTAAGCCTTTTACTCTGCAAAAACACCAACTGAAGACTTTGAAGAAACTCAGAAAAGATGAATAAAATTAATTGGCAGAGAACAGATTTAAAGGATTTTTTAAACCACATATTTGCATGTTTAGTCATGCAATGATGAAAGGAAAAAGATCAAAACTGCCTCTATATATTAGAGGTATGTAGCATGCACAGGAGAAAGAAGTGTTCTTTGGAAAGATTAAATGAGAAACGTAAGCATAACCTACACCAGCAGAAGCTTGTGGGCAATGAGATTTCTTAGAACAGGCACAGTTCCCACAAGAGAATTAATGGAAGCTGAATTGCTTTGAGACTTTTATAAACGAATTGGCCAGTGAATGGAAAGGAATTCCATAGTGAGTAGACTTTTTGTCCTACAAAAAATGTATTTTTCTCTTTTAACTTGTCTTCAAACCAAACCCTTTTATTCACTATCACTGTTTTCTGGACCAGAAAGACAAAATAAGAAGATGGAAACATTTGTCAAGGTTTTTGCAGTGTATTTTTTACCCATGCTGGATGCCTGCCAGACTGTTATTTGGGTACTTGCTATACAAAACCAATGCCCCACTTCAAGTTCCTGCTGGCACTTACTCCAGCACAGTGTCTGAGACCTGTTCCCTAAAACAACAGGTCTACTGCCCATTCAGGTAATCCAACTACATTGCCTGACCCACCATCCATGTTTGGCCTTGCATCAGCCAAGAAATCCCCACCACTTACCAGGGAACTTGTGGCTGTAAGTGTCTGTAGCCTCTTCTCCAGCTTTGAGAACGAGAGTAGCACCATCACTCTTCCAGGGAGAAGGATATGCACTCAATGGGATGTTACATGGGGACCAAGGATTAGAAGAGAGCAATTAATTGCCTAATGCCGTCAGAAAAAAAAGATGGTAACTGCATAGCAGGGAAGGAGAGAGTGAAGAAAGAATATAGGAAAAACATACACAGAGGAAAGGACAGTGACTCAAAGACAAGAGCCTTTTAAAACAGCTAGCACCTTCCTCCTTGATGTTATTCCCCATGTACCTACATGACATAGTTATTGATGTAAAGTGGGGGCACACAGAGCAGTTCTTCACTGGACTCCAGCCCGAGGCAATTTTCAGTCTGGTTGATCAAGGTACATCTGAGGAGCAATTTTCTTTGCTTTAGAACATGCAATTTCAACTAGTGTGCCCAGGAGAAAGTATGTACTG
>NW_010532574.1:19083-54589 GCF_000687285.1 Phaethon lepturus | reverse complement strand
TCCTGCTGTTCACAGATTTACTACCTCTGCAGACTCCATTCTGTGGTCTGCTTAGAATGTTCAGCTGAGGGTGCTTTTCACCTACCTGGCCCTGAAGGTTCAAACATTCCTTTATGTTTTAGAACTATAATAAGTGTCCTAGAAAAAAATTAAGAAACCGGAGAGTTTTTCTAACAGTTTTTCACAGAGTGAACAGGTTCTCCCATTTTCTGTAGTAATGAAATGCTCTCCACTCAGGAAAGCTTGCAAAAGTCTTTTTATCTAGCTACTTGCTCAAAACCAACATCAGGCAGTTTCATACCTTTAGAAGCGCAAGAATGGCATTTCAGCTGCAGAATAGTGGTCTCAAAACCTGATCCATACTCAGATACAATTCAAGACGACATCAATTCCATGAAAAATATTTCCTTAAAAAGAAAAAAATGCTGGTTCTTGCTAAGAGGTACAGGTAAAAAAAGTAGCTCTTAAAATTGAGGAGAGTGGAAAAAATGTCACTCCTGGGCTTGAAATAGCCACTGAAATGGGTCTGTAAGTGCATCATTTCAGGAAATTGCTGGGAAACTAACACAGCACCTGCAGGGGTGTGGGATCCGATGCCCATCTGTCTTCCAGTGAGCAAACTGTTCCAAGTAAACTATTTCCTGGAATTTTAACATATAAAGCCAAAACCTCCTGAAAACACAAAGTAGTATCTTACACTTGTTTAATGCCTTTGCTTTTAGGAGGATCATAAAGTGTTCATTCTCAAAAAAAATGCAGTGTAAAGACACCCAAAGATTTACCTCAGGTGAGGGGGAGGTGGAAAACAGCTGCTAAATGGCATCCAGCAGTGTTACGGAACATTTCAGGACGGGAACACAGAATAGCATAGGCAGCTGAACACAGCAGCGGTTTGGAAGCTGAAAAGCCATCTTACTCAACCAAATAAAATTATTTGCTTTGATTACTGTGTGAGTATAACCTCAGTGATAAGACCTGGCAGGAAGTGTCATAGGATCTTTCACAGCTGTAGTGGAAAAGTCTGTTTTTACATTTCTAAGGCAAAAAAAGTCCTTTTTGATGTACCACGCCCCAGCGCTATCCTGAGTCACGCCGAAGCACACGGGAGAAAGCAACCTCCGCTTAATCCCTCGTGCTATCTCCTCCATGTTCTTCGCCCTTCCCTTCAAGTGCCATACCCTTTCTACTTAGCCCATCAAGTCTCATGGGATTGCCTTAGGAGAAGATATATCAGCAGACAAGTGTGGTTTAGGATGCTAATGCAATAATTACTGGCTTAATCATCAAAGTGAATAAGCAATTTACCAACAGTCCCTTTCAGCACTGTGCACTGTTATCATTTAAATACAGTTTTTTGTAATGTACCATAATTAGATACTGCACATGGGAAAGTTTTAAAAGTAAACCAGCAAAAATGAAAATGACTGCTCTGAGATGAGCACAGGACCCAAGTTTATTCTTCTCACAACAGAAAATGTCAATGATCTGGTATGTGGAAACTTTCTTCCAAACCAGTACTGACCCAGTGGCCCCATAACAGGCAGAAGGGGAAACGTCCTGTGAAACAAGTTCTCGTCTGCATGAGACTTTAAGTAGGAATCTTCAATTTTTGGCAAAGTGGCATGGCTAATATTTTTAGAAATTCCAGGATCAATAGTTTCATTTAAATTTCTTAAATTTCTTCTGAAGTTTCAACTGGACATACTGATTTCACTGCCTGCTCTGGCATTATATACTGCATAGCTGAGCATACTAAAATCGTGCTCCAGTTCTTCCTATGTCGTATAGGCATTCAACTGTGTGCATGCAGTGGCAAACACCAATTTCTTCAAGTACACAGGTATCTGCCTATGTAAACCAGGGTTTCCATACACGGAGACAACTGGAAAATATAAACGGATGAGTATCACATAAACATGGTCCATCCAGGACACATGTACAATAGAATCTTCACACCTCCATAGCTGACTGCTTTGATTACTTTAGCCACTGAAACCAAGCCCGACCGAGACTATGCTTTAGTTATATGTCAGCAAGCTCCAAAATTAGATTTAGAGGTGAAAAGAGGAAAAGGTGACACCCACATAGTTAAAACACAGGATCAAATCTGCTGGCTCAGCACTATGCAGGTCTGGCCACAAGCTCTTACAGTCCTCAGCCTTCCATAACCCTGGCTGCCATACTGGATTTTTCCCTTGTGTTGAAGGTTCACATTAGCAGTCAGCTTGGCAAAACAGAACACGGAAGGTATAAAGTTTCCTTATAGTATTTACAAAGAGCAGCCTTGCAGATAGGTTTTAATAACTCCTAGATTAGTTCAGAAATTATTATAAGAATCACTTTAGAGCCATGGAAGAGTCTTTAAAGTTGCTCTTTTCACTGTTCTTGGCCATCAACTTGGTCTATCAAGGCCATAAACTCCTCAAAAAAAAATCCCTTGACATTGAAGACTGCAAATCTCATCCGCCAGTTTCATAAAGCATGTGCACAGAGAAATCCATCCAGTCTATCACAAGGAGTTTGGCTTTTTTCTGAACACCAGTATGCTGAGCTAGAAAAGTGATTCCTTTTGGAGCCCTGGTCATTATATGTTTCCAGCTCACAGAGAGTGAATTATCCATTGTCCTTAATATGTTTCAACAACTAATTTTCTGTTAAAGTGCTTAAGATTGAATGCCCATCATAATGACCTTCAAATTGAACCAAAGTTTTAAGATTTTTCCAGTAAGTTACTCAGAATCTGCTGAACAACTTTTAATTCCCACCCACCCTTTTTCCCTTTCTACATGACAGCTTTGATACTCCATTTTGTGTCATGAGCACCCACAGGTTTTCTTCCACAGAAGAAAAAGTCCATCATGATTATCATCTCTTAATAAAGCAAAATTCCATGGGGATGCTCTAGTAATCCTAATTGATTAACCCGTAACCTATTTTCCACGTGATTCATGCTTACTGTAATATTAATAATTTTCTCAGTCTTGAGCAAGTCAGGTACTCTCAGTCTATTCTGCAATCATCTGCCATTCAGAATCTAAGCTTGTATTTTTCAAGATAGGTGAACTTTTTGATTGCTTAACTATAACTAGTTCAAATCCAAACTGCAGACTGTATAGTTCATGCCACTTTCCCTTCTCCCATTATGATTATACTGAGTCACCAATATATTTAGCTCAAATGGTCTTGGCTCTTCGTAAGGCTGAAATAGATAAATATATGGGGTCATAGGAAAAAATGGGGAAAAAAAGCCTTCATTGCTCCAACAAATTCTGGAACTTCAATCTGATGTCTTACCTCTGAAGATGATGGTAAGCATAATATTAGACTGTATGAAGTCCTAGGCTATGGTTTAGTAGCAGTCTTCCACATTATTCTTACAAAGAAAAGGTAAATTGGCTGACACCTTATGCAACGTGTTTCGTGGAGCTGCTGCTCCATGGTAGCTTACCACATGCAGACTTTTACCTTCCCACGGGCACTTATGACATAAAATGTCACAGTGAGGGAAGGGGGATAAAGGTGAAAGACAAGTGCTTTCAAGCAGTTACCTGCACTGTAGATGCCTAGAGACATTCCTTTAAAGGCACAGAAGTACCCCAGATGTTGCTAAAGCATTGCTAGTGCCATAATAGCTGCAATCTTGTAAAGCAGTGCTTGCTTCTAACTTTGTCATTTAGTGTGGATGGAAATTAGATCTGCAATGTTAAAACTGAACTCTTCACTGCAAAGTTACAAGAATGTTCCTGTAATACGTTGTGACTCCTGACTAACTCAACTCTCATGCTGTTACTGCAGGACTGTCTCAGGCACGTGGCTTTTTGCCATGGCTGGTGGGACAGTCTTCTCAGGCAGCCAGCTGTGTTTTGCTTACCTACACTGACTGCACTTCTGGTTTGATACTGGATTGCATTTCACCACCTCTTCTGCAGTCTTGTCTCTGTGCTTCTTCCCAGCATGAGATGCATTTTCCAGAGGGATTTAGCTACAAGAAAGATAATCTGGACTGCACAATTTCTTGCAAATGAAAGATAAAGTCTCTGAGACTACTTGAGTGAACTAGGGGAAATAAATGAATGAGATGGTGGGGACAAAAGTGAAACACCTACTTAACTGAAAACCTCATTTCAGTCGTTTTCTCCAGTTAATTAAGTATTGAGGAAAATGGATGTAGAAAGCACACTTTAAAGCAATCAAGTACTGCCAGAAATCAAACCAGCAATTTGAAAAGAGAACACCACCGCTCCCTGGCATCTGACAAAATAAGATATTTGACAGGGAACAATATGTGCAGTACTGGTTAATTGAGAGGCAAGGAGAAGAATAATCATAGCTGCATTACTGAATTTATAGAAGTATCTCCAGTGTACCACAGGGATGATGTGAATTTGTGGAATCCTCCTGCCTGCTACAGTAAGCCAGCAATTGCTTACATTCCCATCAACATTTTTACAACATATCCTAGGTAGCAATGCAGACAGATCAACTGCGGTGGCTGAAACCAGGAGGCTTGCCTTTAAAATGACTGTAATCCCACACTTTCCTCTGCTGGTGAAGAGGTGTGGGATAAGAAACAAGTGTGGAAGAAATCTTCATTTACACTTGCTCTCCTTTGTTAGAGCTCATCAGAGCACGGTACAACTCTTTACCAGTTCACAGGGCATGGAATATGGCTATTCCAGCACCAGTCCTACGACAGGTTAGGTTGACTGTGTGTGTTTTCAAAGCATCAGCATTAGAGCAAAGACAAGACTTTATTTTTCCCACCTTTTAGTTCTAAGCTGTAGCCAAACACAGTGTGAACTCTACTCACAAACTTACCTACATTTTGGAAGCACTGGCAGATCTTTCAAGGCTATGTTGTCTTTCCTGCAGTTGATTCACCAACCTTTCATTTTTACCACGTCATTTTAGCACATTAAAATGATGCTCACAACACAGGCAGCATGCTGCTGTGTGAAAGAAGCCAGCAATAAGGAACAAGACACCTGAACAAACCAATCATTTGGTACCCTTCCCATTCATACTAAAAACACTCTGTAAGGGAATGTGCAGTTAATGGAAGATTGTTATTTAGATTCTTTAATACAAACCAATACTTCCACATGTAACAGCCTGTCTCAGCTGAAGAGCTGTTGATCTGAAGATAATACCAGGAGCCAGACACCAAACACTTAAAGAGAGAGGTAAAAGAGCAGCTAACCAAGTTAAACAAGCAGTTAAGCAAGTAGGAGATCTGGGAATCACAAAACAGATTCTTTCCCTCTGTAGTTGCTCACAAGAAATTGACAGGGAAAAAATCCAAAAGGATGAAGTATCAGTCATCTCCATTACTAACTTTAGCCTTTATGATATCAATCTAAATTAATGAAAAAGGATCCAAACTATGCTCCTCAGGATAACTAAGATCTTCAATCACTCAGGGCCAGACAATGACTAAAACCACATATATCTTTAAACATCAACAATAGTACTGAAAACAGATTGTTTTTCATCACAGGGTCAAAAGAATACAGAACATTTCCCTTTCTCTACAGTGAAAAAGTTGAAGCAGTCCCCAGCCATACTTAGTAGTTTCCCAGTCCTCTGTTTTGCCTCAAAAAAAAAAGTCAGTAATCTGACTTGCATACACAGACTTTGTGAAAAAGGCAATCTTCCTTCACAACATCAGATGCATTTACACTGTATTTCATGTGGTACTCAGCAGGCCTTCTAAGTAAAGGAACTCTGAAACATCATCAGTACTGAGAGCAGATTCTCACTAAGCTTTCAGCTGTTTAATTTATGAAGCACAGTGGCAGAAAAGCAAAATGCAGAGAGCTGCTGATTTTTCTGTACACCCATCAATCACCGGTGCATTCACCTAAGTATTTCAACAGCTGAATTGTTAATAGAGATCATGATTTGTCTGCTGTTAAAAAAGCCTCCAGGAAGACAACTAGGACAATGTAAAAAGCTAAGCAGATTTAGCTACTTTATATCTACATCCTATTTTTCTAAGTTACATATAGTTTCTGTACTCTACACTGAAATAAATGCCTACCTCCTGTCACTGGAACTATAGATATACTAGTCCATATTTTAAGCAAATCCACAACATTGCTTTTGAATACTGCTGTTGCAATCTGCTTTCACAGTAGTCCACCATGTATTCAGTTGTCAACATCTTTAAAAACTTCAAACAGCTGTTTTCAATTACTCTCTTCTGCAGAAAGTTACTGGCAGCCTTACTGTAATTTGTAGCTATTTAGGATAAGGTAGCTAAAGCAGAGGGAGATGGAGTCATTTTAAGGGTTAGACAGCTGAAATCTCAAACAGCAGGAACAAGGATCAGGCAGCTGAAACCACTTCTGGGACAAATTCAGAGTGTTCTCACCATGGAGGTGGCAGCTGGGCAATGCAGTGACACTACTTTACCTACTGTACAGAGTGTTTATATTGCTCAGCTATGTTTCCCCATCTAAAAGGAAGTAATTTGCAATGTATAGTACCAAAAAAATCCCCATTAGCTGTATGTTGCACTTTTCTCTGTCATTGCCTTCAAGGTTTTCAGGCACTATAGGATTATTGTCCAATATCCATGCCTGAGATAAGACAGATTTGGATTCACCACAGCTCCACCTGGTATTTTTCTTCCTCTATTTAATTTGCATCAATTGTAGAGCACATCAACAAAAGTAGAAAGCTGAATAGCTAGAATGTGTTGTTTCTTTCAGCTCCATCCTTCCCTCTCACCAGTCGTCACTGGACAGGCAGACTCTTCCAAGTAAGCCTTCTGAGAGGCAAACAAACGTTGCTGATGGCTACACCGTACTCAAGAGTGGAACTGCAATGCAATGCAGAGCATCTTCTGGAAGCTGATGCTTGAGAAAGTTGCGCAGGCCCACGTTCAATAAATGGCATTTCTCCGACTAAGGATTAATTTTAAAAACATTTGTACAAACCCCATCCAAATGGCTGTTGATTAGACTGTGGCTATGTCATGGGAAGCGCAGGGCTGTCTCAGGCATGCCACGGCTGTGCTGTTCCTGCGCTTGAGGCTTGGGGAACTCCTAAGGATCTCTGCAGCTGAATGGGCTGGAAGAAGTCAGGGCAGGATCTGACCTGGGAGCATTTTAGATTCTGACATGAGATCAGTTCAAACATCAGCCCTTAATAATAATCCTGGAAGGACAGCAGCCAAACAAAACTCCTTTTATGTTTTCCTTTCATTACTAGGTAAAAAGGAGGAGAATAGTTCAAAGCCTGAAGAAAGAGCTGAACATCACAAACCAAACAGACCTTTCCAGCAGCTGTCATGGCACATGGCAAAAGGAGGCCAGCATTCCTGCAACACACTTTTAACCTACAATTGTAAGCGTTTCAGAGCGCATTCAAAATCAGTTAGGACAGCAAACTAGATTTTACACCAATTACAATGCAAACCTTGGGCAAACAAAAATGAAGAAGATCCAGCTAATGCATCTCCCTGCGACATAATACGGTATCGCTATGGCAATGATCAGGTTAACATACTAAGAACAATACTAGAGCACCAAAGACGTCATTTTTACAGGGACTTTCACAATCAAAATAGAAAGCCAGATGCAAGTGTCCTTTCATTCGTTACAGGTACCTGACACTGACAAAACACACCCTATACAATCCTCTTACTAGGAATTCTGATGAGGCATTGTGATTTTTTCCTACTACACACTTGATTCACGATAGGTCAGAAATTAAGTTTTCAAATTAAGCTTTCAAAACCCTACATGAATTGTGACCTAAAGTCTCATCAGTTTGCTATAAGATGTAAAATATTAAGTCCCATTTTCAAGTGATTTAGGTATTAACCCAAGTACCTTAAAATCTTTAGAAAATCTTAACCTATATCAGCTCATATGCCAAAAAGCTAAGATTAGCTAGTACTACAATACATACTAGTTACTGGAAAACAACAAGCATTGTAATCTTTCAAAATGTAAACATTTCACACTTACCGAAATCTAAAGGCTTATGAAATACAAAATGGCCAAGTTTGAAAACATGTAATTACTAAAACATCAATCCTTTCTTTTAGTGATATTTACTTACTTCACAACAACATAGCTATTTAAATTTGTCTGGTTAAGATTAGACAGATTTCTAAAGATAGATGTTTTTTCCACACTCTTCTCCAAGTGGGACACTTTTCAAGGCATCAGATTAAAATAGAAAAACAATAATTGGGATAAATAAAACACAACAGTTTTGGTGGTGGGTTTTTTTAGCTATTGTCTGCTACCAATGTATTTTCACACCCATGCATCTACTTCAAGAAGGTAAATTTTTTGAAAAATTGCTACAGTTCCACACATGATCCCTTAATACATTGAAGATACAAAACCTTATCTGAAATTATTTAACTTTTATGAGCAGCTTTGTTGGTATACTGACAGAAGATGAAGCAATCAAAATGCATTCTTTAAGATGGGCCTCTCAGTCTCCCTGGAAGATGCCTCTAGGCATAGTGCCACAAGGATTGTTTTAGTTACCTAATACTTGAGTTAACAACTAGAGATGTTTAAGAAACAAACACAAGATCTACTGATCTGACCCCAACCATAGGTACATATGGTTACTGAAGGGTAGCTTGTATATAAAGCTTTTTTTCTTTTGAACTATATGGAATATTTTGGTTTGTGTTGTTCTGTTAAACTTACTTGAGACAAATGCTGAATTTCTTTAAAGGTCTTTCAGTTAGACGGATGAGTAGATTATTTGTTCTCATAAACTGTGTTCTAACAGACAATGCTGTAAGCAAGGCAGAATAATGGTGTGTATGTATAGGTAAACAGAGAAAAACACTGCTTTGAGTGTAAAACTAACTCAATTTCAAGTAGAATCTTATCTTTGTATCATTAGAGAAACACTTGTTATACTTTGAAAGTTCAACTTGGAACAGAAGTATTGTCTTTTATTTTAAGTTAAGGAATCTTTCTCAAGGAGTAGAAAGCATTTATTACCCACTTTTGTTGAAAGGAGAAACAACATCTTTCTGATAGTAGAACAACGTGAAAATGCCTCTCTGCTGTGCAGCTTGCAAGTCTTAGGGCACTACTGCTCAGGTACAGGAGCTTGATTTTCCCAATATGTAGCCTGGGTAGGCAAGCATAAGCAGTATGAATTATTGGAAAGTAATTTCTGTTCAGTTCAATGACGACTAATTTAGCTGATGTCACCCTTTTCTCTTGCACAGAATTGCTCTGTACTACTGAACAAGCCCAATCAGACCTCTGAAATCCACAAGCACAAGCTTGTTGTGGTGAGCTTATTTGTAATGAATCATCCTAAATTCAGGTGCACTGTCATGAACTAGATGGAGTTATTGTCTTATATTGATGATACCAGAATCTTAAATGCTATTTCCAGGTGAGCTACCTTCTTTTGGTATCTCAAATAGGTTTTTTCTTGAATGAAAAAGGGCTAACTCAGGCCATTCTATGCAGACATTTCTTGACACCCCCTGACCATTTCTCCAACACATCCACTCATTACATCATGTACAAGTCTGCAATGATTTTCATATAAAGTGACACATTTGAGGCCAAGCATTGTCAGGCTGAAGGGTGACCTGCAGAGAATCAGGAGACAGCCATTATTGGTAGAGCAACCACAGTTTGTTGTTATGGTGTCCTTTCTGGCCAGGTACATAGTGCCCAACCCCAGCTTGCTGAAGATTACTGGCTGGCCAAGGGCCGTTATGAAGAGGCAAAGATTAATGTTGTAAGACCTTTGGCTATGGTTAAAGCCAGTGCATACTGGGAAGTACAAAGAGATGGACTGGCAGATGCTTGGTTCCAGGGAAAACAGACAGTCCTCTCTGGGTTTGTTCATAGCAGGTCTCATCCCCCTTTCCACAACATTATTCCATCTGGAAGAAGGGATACCAAGACACAGCACACTGGATGCATCTCAAATCTGGTTTTATAATTTGATTTTGTACTTACAAATGAAGTTAACTGCTTCATTTTGAATCATCCAATAGTGTTTGCCTCATTTTTCCTGGAACCTAATATTTTTAGAGCTACTTAGGTGAGTTTAGTTTCCATCTGTAAATCAACCTTCGGTACACAGAAAAACAGCAACGATGAACTACATGGCAACATGCAGTCCACTTTTACCACAGTTTAATTTTTTAACAGACTTATGAAAAATTATTTACACAAAATTCTACAGAAGATCAGTTATATCTGTTCCTTCATTATCATTCCACAATTGTGGGTGACTATTGGTGTTAGTAGATATTCAAGAACAAGCTCTGCAGAATGCACATATCATTAATCATTGGATAAGAGAAAATGGTGCCCTCCACATAGTTCTAATATTTATTTCTCAAACTGGATTTTGATCATCAGTTATTCCAAGTTGTGATTAAGTCCATATAGATTTACTGCACCTTACAGTTTTCTTTTTGCTCATCTTGCTCAAGTGGTCCTTGTTCATGTTGAGAATTTTTGGCTTTGTGCAGCATATGAATCCCCCTAGTATTATCAGAGACAGTTTTTGTGGGTTGTTTATATGGGCAAAGTGGTGACCTTGAGGAAGATTTCATTGGTTGAAAAGCTGTTACTGCTTGGGACCGCTGTTCATCATTTACCTGTAACAGAAACAAAAATGTACTGTTTTACTGGTAATGGAAAACTGTATTAGCTTTCTGCAGCAGGTCAAAAGACTCACTGCAAAAGACTAAATATCGGGAATTTGCAAAACACATATACATACATATTGAAAACAGAGAAAAATATTTTGAAGACTTTTATCACTTTGAATATACAATACAGTGAGACTTAATATCAATCATTTTGGTGTGGTGTAAGATGGGATGTTTGCTACACAGCTGGCAAGCTATTTGCTAGGAGCAGAAAAAAGCTAAGCCAAGAACTGACCGTACTCTGAATCTGTTTACTAAGGTAACAGGTATTGTATACCGAGATCTGTATTTCATTTTCCTGTACACATTCTGCAAACAAAAAACATAGTTGTCATATTTTTGCTGACATCTGGACAGAAACCACTGCTTTCACCTTTTAACTCAGCTTATATTCTACATTAAATTCACATAGGAAAGTGAATAAATTTGTGTATGAAAATGACACGGCATATTTTAAACACCTTGAGAAATTTGCAACAGTTTGAAACTGGGTGTCTGAACTGAATTGAATAGAAGTAACTGTCAAAGAGAAGGAAACAAGACTTATTTCACTTTTAAAATAAGGCACACCATTTACTGTATTAATATAAAGCATGAAACAACAAGTTTTGATGGTTTCAACAAACGATGAAATGATATTATGAGCAATTCCTCCAGAAATTCCCAGATGTACGTCATCTTGAAATAAAACACACATATCTCCAGCCACATTCAAGAGAGTGGGGCACAAATTCCTGGAACTGATGACTTCTGTATATTTACGCTTGGTGGGGGGGAAACAACCCTGAAATCTTATTTTCTCCTCTACAATTGAAGGTAAGGAGTAGCCAGTCCTTAGGCCTAGACAATACAAGCTTAAGCAAAGAGGAGGACTTTTTGGGAAATCCCTCCCCCAGTTAGATTAAGAAAAATTATTACTGATTACTTGTTATTTGCTGTAACCTTGACTGTGGTCAGCGAGAGCCTACAAGCAGCTTACAACATACTGGCAGGTGATTACTATACAACTTTCTGCTGCCAAGGCTTCCTTTCTTTTTTACACTGCTGAGTTTCTTTACAAGCAACACACTCCATTTGTTTCTAAAGTTACAGGAAAACATACATAAATGAGTGTAAATAAAATTTATTGGCATCACTTAATGAAACAGTAATAAAACACAGACCTCCAGGCAATGTCTGTAAGAAGCAGAGAATTTTGGCAAGTAGGGCAGTTAACCCTTGAAACAATATACATTAATTCAGTGGATTCACTCTCACTTCAAAATACAGATTTCCTATTGCTATAGCTCAAAACAAATTATGGCTCTGATCTGACTTGTCTTCCCAAAGGTGCTTTCTGGATTCAAAATCTATACATCCACTAAACTATGTGGCTCTTGCCTTTACTTACTTCTGGTATCTTGCCAATGTACATTATGAGCTAACACAAAATAACTGCATTTAAAAACAAAGCAAAAGTTGTACTCTTGCTTTATGGCTTCACTTTTGGCTCTGTGGCAGACTCCACTGACTGCCAAGAGAATGCTTTTGTGTAACCTGGCAAACTGGAATAATTCTTATATACTGGCATACTTCTATGTAGCCCTCATGTAAAGAAGTATCAATAATAACTATTCTTTTATGGCTCAGGTCAAGATAGCATGGTTAAAACCTTTGGAAGATATTTCAGACAACAATAGGTTTATTTCTGTTCTAAAGCTGGAACGTTTTTCTATAACCTGCACAGCGTTTGCATCAGCTTAGAAAGAACACCTTATACTGATGTACTGTGAAACATTTGGCAGTGTATTGTATTACTGAAAACACTTGCAAATTTAATGTAAACTTCAGTTACTAAACTTTTTAAAATAAAAATCAGCTTTCAAAACCTAACTCCGTAGTACTTATTTATTTTGATAACCTTAAAATCTGGTAAGCACTAACATTAAAGTCTAGTTTCTTTACCATCTAAATGCTCCCTAGTTACATGTTTAACAACTCTCAAATATCTATAGTTATTTTACAGCATCTCGAATCTGGAATTCCAAGAAAATTAGCAGAAAACTTAGCCGCAACTCAGACTCCCAGAGGTTAATTCTTTTGCTGTTTACTTTTTCTGAAACCTAAGTAACTACAGTATAAGGAATATCTGCTCTTTAATATCCATTATAAGAAATTTAAAATATACCTGTATTTAATTTACATTTCTCAATGGGTTTCCCCTTGAAGTCACAAATTACATCACAGGAACAATTTGCAGATTGCTAGCATGGTCAAGACCTCTGTCCTTATTTTAGTGATTCAGTGTTTATGATCTTATCTTCACTGTATTGCTGAGAAATGTAAAGAATTAGGATATGTCCTCAAACTTACTTGGCAAGAGAATACATTTAGTGAATGTATTAGTTTTCCCCATGGCCTTCATACCCAGATAAATATTTTTAAAGTTACCTTTTGTGGTTTGCTGCCACCAGGTGTCGAACCGGAGCGCTCACCAAGATTATCTGGTCTGCATTTTCGTACATCTTGTGTAGGCAAAGGCAATTTCTCGCTTGGGGAAGCCAGATTGGGAGTGGTCCCTAGATTTAGGGTTGTTCTACGTAGAATGTAAGGGCTAACCTTTGCCGTGGTGATATCAGAAAACCCTGAAAAATAAACAGCTTCTATTAAAAACAGCTGAATAAGTTACACTTTCTCAAAGGGATCTTCTTTTTCCACAACAGGGATAAAAATAGCTGATTAAAATAAATAATTTGTTCTGCTGAAGAAAATGGATCAAAAAGATTGATGAACAGATCTTGTGTATTCCAAAATTCATATGCAAGCCCTGGAAACTGTAGATGAGGTACAACAGTAATTCTACAGCAGAGTTGGTTTTTTTCATAGCAAAGTGTCTGGTATTTTTCTTTACAGGTACATTATTATCTGGAGGATAATTTCAGTCTGAAAACATGTACTGGTTTTACTAAAATTCAATTAGAACACAATACCGTGACATAGTATTCTTGATTTTTTCATATTTTCCCATGTCGAACTACAATGTTATAGATTATCTATTATATCTCTACTTAGCCTAGAAGCCAAATATTAACTGTAAGATGTCCTCAGAACAAGTGTATTTCCAGAAAAATTGTAATACTGGTAAAAAAAAATGCAAATAACATGTACACTTAGAAATTCTGACTTCTGGGAGTGATCACCAAAGTTGAGGTGATTCAGTGTATCTATGGCTTGTCCTTTAATGATTGCAATTGCATTTATTACCAAGGGGTACTTAATGGGTAGTTGAACGTACAATATATTTTTCAAGACCTGATTTGTGCAATCTTCTCAGTTACTTTCTGCTATGGTGAACCTTTATATGGAAAATCAGGCTACCTAATTTTACGACATTCATAGTAGAATGAAACTGAACTCTCATGAAGATGGTAATATATTACTGCTGTGAGCAAGGCAGTTTTGACTCAGGGAATTTTAATCGATTTGAAGTACTGCCAATTAACACACTTTTAATTACTGATTCTGGTACTGAAAAAATAAAAGCACACAAATAAACAAACACTTGGGAAAGACACCTCTGCTTCCCTCCAGACCCCTCTCCTCCTCAGTTTCTGGTCTCCAATCGCCTCGCCGCACACTACACCTTCAGTGAGGTGATGGGAGCACAGGAGAAGGGGGTCAAATCCTGCTCCTTGTTTTTAACTCAGTTGCTCAGGCATGGAGGAGCCCACTGGCTGTAGTCCCTCTGGGGTGGTACCTCCTGCTCAGTATCCTCTCAGCCCCCCTTGGGCTGCCCTGCAGCTCCTGTCCAGGTCGCCACCACCCCCCTCAGCCCCATGCCCTGCACAGTACAATAATTTGCTTCAGCATTACTCCTGTCCCTCCAGTGCCTGCATTGTTTTTCCTTCATCTCAGTATTTACCGCCCTTTCTTACTCACGCTTTCACAGAGATGCAACACCTCTGACTGGTTCCATTTTGGTGCACGGTTTTGTCCCTTTGGAGCCAGCCGGCCCGACAATGTCAGACACAAGGCAGCCCTGACCTTATTCCTCAGAGTCCTCCCTGCAGCTCTCACCACCAACCACTTACCAGTCAGACTCCACATAGCTATTAACCACCTTTTTGACCTCATAAGGAGTAACACCGAAGGAACTGTGGCAGCATGAAGGGATCAAGCATGACTCCATCACAGCACCGTACTCTAGCACTCCAATCTTGTGGCCTTTAACATTAGATTCACTCCACATCTATTCTCCCCTAAGTTTCAGTGAATGGTTCAACTAATGCTTTTAAATGACTAGACAAAGTCTTCTGTCAGCAAAACTTTGTTGCTGTTAGATATCATATGCTTAGCCTCTAATACATGCATCACGAGGAACTAAAAAGTTGTAACCGCCAGGGCTATTTAACTCTTAGCAGAATGGTAGTTACTAAACCAACATAAATATATTATGCTGGTCTAACACCACAGCTCCAGAAACACTAGCTTGGCACTAACTGGCACATCTCCCGTTGACTACTTTCACCTTCCGTCACCAAAAATGTTTACACAGTCACCTATGAGTTTTACTCACCCAGAGTAAAACTAATTCAGCAAAACAAGAGGAAAACACACACCTGCTATGCTCAGAGAATGTTTGCCTTTATAAAACAGTATAAATACCTTTTTTCACTACTTCTGGAAGCCCATCTGGCTCACCGTCTGTGTTCTCCTGACCCAGCAGATTTTGACAGATATTATCCTTCCTTTTTTTTTTGGATGAGGTCTCTGGCACAGGGGATCTTGGTTCGCCATTATCTTTCCTGCTGTCTTCACATCTCTGCCTTTTAATTGAAAGCTTAGTAGTATCTTCATCTGACCTCATCTGTTTGAGAGACTGATTGCTCACTGTTAATGAGTTATCTGAACTCAGTAAAGGAGTGCTGACAGCATCACTTCTTGGCTGTTTCAGCTGAGCACTCAACAAACTGACTTGTGTTTTTAGCATCTCATTTTCTTCCTCTAGTTTATAATATTTAACAATTAGGGAGCAGTATTTCTCCAAGTTCTCATTTGCTTCTCTGGCTTTCACTTCTGTAGATTCCTGTAATTCTTCCAATTTTAACTTAATTTCTTCTGTAATGGCATTCTCATCAGCACCTTTCAAAAGCAAAATACCTTTATACATATAACTGACATAAAAAAGATGCATATATAAGAATTTATAATGCAATGGTCACACATCTTTTAATTCATTATAGATGTTCTGTAACTGCCCAACTATAAAAAAGTGACAGCGTATAACAAAATGGGTGATATGTTAGACATAACAATGTATTTGCTAAATAGAGAACAAACATGCAAAATTTTAAAAGAGTCCCTGACCATTGCATGGGCAAACATTTTCCCTGTCATTTTTTAACTTCTGAACACTTGAGTTTGCACCCCTAACTTTAAGTATCATTTACAATACAGTGCATCTCATGAGATAAGCCAAAATATAAAGAACAAAGCATAAGAATCAGAGGGGAAAGCCTGCTGGAAAACAATAAAAGAACTTGTACACAAACTTCAGTTACTAAGAACAACACTCCCCTTTCTTCCTGAAGACTTTTTTAATCAAAAAATGTAATATTTAAAATATATATTCATAATCCAGGATTGCCTCTGATACTTTAAGAGAAAGAAAATGAACTAGATTTTTAAAATGTTTGGCATGTTTGAAATTGTACTTTTTTATACTAGTTAAGAATCATGGTCTGCATTAGAGTTGCATATACAAATGGACATTTTAGGAAAGTTTAGAAAAAAGAAAGTTTTACAAACTAATGCACTGCTAAGAAAGCATTAAGATTGAATCTAGATTCAGTTACCTTCTTTCTTATACTTAGACATAGTTAGATTTTTCTTCTTTAATATTTCATCACGTTCTACTAGTTGTTTCTGCAACATTTCATTTTCCTGTTCCATCTGCTTACAAGATTTCATCCACAGCTGCACTTTACTGTGGGCAAATTCATTTTCCTTCTTCAGCTGAACTATAATGTTAATATTATCCGCCTACAAAATAAGATCCATAGTTATTACACCAGAAACATAATTCTTCCATTTAAACATTAGAATGTCCAATAGAAACTCAACTTGTTACGCAATATCAGCTGTAGAGCATGGTTGTAATGCATGCTTGTTTCTGTACAACCTCATTACAGCAGTTCCTTTACTGCAGGAAACATGAAAGTCTGCTTACTAAACGGGTACATACAGGTGATTAACACCGCAGAAAAACAAGAATTCAAATACCAATAAGGGAGACTTATTCTCTTCAGTTATACCAACAAATTAGGAACGTTCAGATTACTGATATCAGGACTAGCATGAGAAACATTCAGGACTACCTATGAGAAAGCTGTATGAACTCTAAGGTAGCAGTCCTTTTTTCACCTGTTATCACTTCATTGACATGGCTTAAGAAAGCGCTGCTTTCCTGGTAACAGATTTCAAACCAATACTCCAAATTTTACTCTCCTAGTCTGAGTCTCCTCTATTCTTCTTTCTGTCCCTAATGTATCCTGTTATCACAGAGGCAAGATAACCCAGGCCTGCTTTGCACTCTAAATTCCAGCTCAAAAATACTACTCGGAGCAGCAGCAGATCATTCCTTTCCACCCACTTCCACTCTCCTGAGCCGCTCCCTGCTCATCTGGTCTGGTACCAAACACGTGTGCAAATACCACACAGTGAGCACAGCTGGAAGCCTTGGATGCTACATTTACACTACCATGGGTACTGTTTTCTATCACTGCACATATCCTATAGTACTATATCATTGGACTGCCGGTATTAAACAAATTAACACCACAGTTCCACAGGCCCTATGGAATAAAGAACTGTGGAGCAAGATAAACGTATTGCAATTTAGTGTTTACCTGCAAGTAAACGGAATTGACTATGCTTCTTCAAGAGTGCATTTAGAGAAATACTTATTCTTGAAGTGGGAGTACAGAGTTGGAGACAGCAATAACAGGACAGAAGCAGGACAAAAAACCCAAAACAAAACGCAAACACCACCACCACCACCCCCCCCTCGCCCCAAAGAGATAGATGAGAAAAGTGCAGGGGAAATTAATACAGAAATTCCATTATATGGACAGTTAAACTTCACCTGTGCTACTACAAAGTAAACCAAGCACATCTAGAACTGTTCCCAGCTATCAGTTGTTCACAGTATGTGGAGCTCATATTCTATTATCACTGAGAACAGTTCCGTCATTTAGAGAATTACACGAGTTAATACTTGTAATGGCAATTCTACATAAAACGGAATTGATAAACTCTCAAGAATCAAAAGCAACGTATCAAGACTAATGCTTAAGACAGAACATGGTATCTTTTATCATCAAAGTAATTCACATACAGAAAATAGAGGCACTGCAAAATCTCTGAGTGTATTCTAACCACTTTATAAACCAGTCGCAATGTCCAATGTAGAAAAGAGGCTTCTGTGTTTACTATCACATAAACCAATAATAGGTGAGCTCAGCCGTGTCATACCTAACAGAATTTTTCTACTGTAGAATAATAACAACCATGTTTCCTCCGTGCTTTATATTCTCATTAGTGAAACAAAGACTGTATCAAAGTCAAGCCAAAGCTCTGGAGCACTGGTTCCCAATTCTATCTTTATTTTACTACATGGTGCCTTGAGCCTCATGTAATTGTCAATGTTTACGTATTTTTCTTACCTTAGCTTTCAGGAGTTCTCCTAAGGTTTGATTAGCTTCTTTAAGGGACTTATGTAGTTCTTCTTTATTTGACTTCAAATGCTCAATTTCCAATTTTTGTGAGCTGATAAAGTGCTCCAGAGAATTCACCTTATCTTGACAGGCCTCAATTTCTACTTCATTCTAGAGAAAGAAAATGTGCCTAATTACTATGATACTAAAAAGGACATTGAGTTGTGTTTTAAAGGTGTACTTAAGAGCATATCACAGCCCACAGGAATTCCACAGCAAATTTGCCTGGTATGTTTTGAGGTGTTTAAAACTGAAAGAGCAATTTGTCTCAAGTATGCATTTTGAATACCAGAAACTTGCCTCTAAGAAGTCTGACATTAGAAAGCTCTTATATTGTACTATAACTTGCTCTTAAATTAACTTTATTTTCACAAGAATGAAAATTATTAAGAAATAATTATAGTAAATTGTTTGCCCGTGTCCTACTGGCCTCAAGTACATATTCATAGACAGGTATTTCTGCAGTAAAGATGACAGCTCTTTGTATACAGCATGGCTGACAAATGCATTTCCAACAAATTTGCTCCTATATCCTAAAGTGGTTAATCTTTCTTCCCAATTCGTACCAAAACAACCATTTCCTGGACTAAAACGTACTGTTATTTTCCCTTTATCAAATGTAGTCCCAGATAAATTATATACACACTTAATGCTTACAGTATTCTGAGATAAATTCACCTTTAACTACTTACTATAGGAAATAAAAGTTAATTGAACAGTTACTGAGTTCCAAGGTGAGTATATATAGAGTTCAGAGATATTGTTAGCATAAGACAATTTCTTTTGCAATAGGATCAGCAAAATTTTACATAGAGTTTAATTAAAAACTCACAGCATCATTCTTCCCATTTTTTGATTTACCTTTTGGTTTGCTTCTGTCAGAGCATCCTGATGCTCTTTCTCTGCTTGAAGTAGTCTGTCTTTGTATTCTGATATTTGCCTTTTCATTTCACTTTCTTTCTCTTGTAGTTCTTTCTGGACCATCTCCAAACTCTTAGTCAGTTCATTTTTTTCTGACATAGTTCGATGCAGCTGAATCTGTAAACAGTAATAGCACATTCTTTGTTACTTAGAATTTTCTCAATGGAGAAACAGTTATCTATTAAACTACTTGATTTTACATCTGAAATGTCTTTGAATTTCCAAAAACAACTTGGTAAGAAAAAAAGTATTTGACAGAGGCTAAACACACTATAAGAATGGAACACAAAATGAACACAAAAGGCAGGACAGGAGGCAAAAGAGGTTCTTCTAAAAAGAAACATTATGATCTGAGGGCTATGCCAAGTGCAAGTTTGCCAACACTGTTAAATCAAGCAGCATTGCCACAAATCAAAGCTTAACCTCTCCAAACATTGCTCCTTCTGAGAGTGACTTGAAAGGTTAAGGGTCACTTTCCTCACCCTAGGATGACACCACTTTCTAAGCATTTTCATTTTGATTCACTTTCGTAACTGTACTTTTTGGACAGCTAGCCTGTATTTCCATACAGGATTTCTGAAAGTCGCAGAAATCTCTTTCCCCACCTCCTCCAAAATCCTCAACGCCACAACAGAAACAAGCCCCTGGTTATAACATTTTGTAAATAACTTTAGTAGGCCAGAAGATCACTTAAGCTGCTTTAAACACATAGTAATGTTCACAAATAAGACCTACAGTCATCTAGATGGTAAAACAGCCTCTGAGAATTAAATATGTACAAATTAAAAATAAACACTCTAAAACAGTTTCTTCTTTGGCTTTGTCCTGAAAGCAGTTTAATGCTACTGAAACACTGAAAGTAGTTTAGTTTTAAAACAAACTTGAGAAATGTCACACTTTTTATCTAACACCCTCAGTGTCATGATTGAATGCCTGTAGTAGAAAGAATTTCTTGGCACTGAAAGATTTCTAGATATCCACCTGTGGCCTTCAGACCAAGAAAACATAGTTTTGATAGAAAGAAGAGAGAAAAAAATACTAACTAATCATCATTCTATCTCAGAACAGAACATTTAATTTTTGGAAGTTTGGAAGCAAGAACCTCTGATACTGTACATTAGCACAGCTCCCTTGACAGCCTCCACACTTGTACTGTACTTGAGCATCTGGCCTTGAACACAGAAATACTACACATGGAGTAACTAACTTTGCTCTTTTCCAATTGTTCCTGAAGCAGTTGCATTTCTTCAGCAAGCTTGTTCCTTTCTATGGTAGATTCTTCCTGTAATTTGGAAATCTTCTGTTCAGTGTCACTAAGCTTGACTTGCAGCTCAATACAACTTTCAGTTAGTTCATTTACCTGAAATTACATTTTCCATAATTATTTTTAATATATGTGCCATGACCTGCAAAGAATTTCCTTACATGCAACAAGCAGTTTTTAAGATTTTTATTATTATTTTATTCCCATAGCTGGTCCAACCCCAAGCAAGAGTCACAACATGCTAATACTATTTTCACATGGCAAGTGTCCAATTGTTGTTTGACCTTCTTTTGAGATCCCAAAGTACTTATACTTGATATAAAAACTCACTCACCCAGTACTAATTTGTCTTTCCTCTTTTTCGTCTACAGGAAAGATGAAACTATCCTGCATTATTTGATTACTTAAACTTCTATGCCTACTGTCAAGAAACCTTCCCATTCATCCTACACAAAACAATGGCGTGCTTTCCAGCTCTGTAACTTCAATGCAAACTCATGATTGCATTGAAAACATAATTTTAAAAATAGGGTGTTTACCGTAAAAGTCTGAGGTTAAAGTTATTTTAAGATATAATTTATTAAGGAAGTGGTAAGCCCAGAAGACACTTTACCCTCACTCCTAAAAAGGGAACTCTACCTTAATGGAAATGGTATTACCTTTTTAGATAAAGTGCTCTTTTCACAAAGTGTAGATTCCAATTCTTTCTCAAGGTCCTTATAAGACACTTTTAGAACATTAAGGATATCCAGAAATGTTTCATTATCAGAAAAGTGTTGCTCCTTCAGCTTTAACTCAGCAATCAAATTCTGCAGCCTTTTTTTTTGCTGGTGCCAACATTCATGCTCATGTTGCATGTCTGTCAGCTGTAAAGACAGCTCCTGTGTTTCTTTCACCTGCTTTTGAAGAACACAATTTTCCTGCACCTTTTCATCAAGTTTTTGTTTACAATCCATCAATTCTTGAACAAGTACTTCCCTTATTTGATCCAATTTGATATTTTCATTTTTTATTTGCTGACATTCCTGTAATAGTATTGTTTTATCTTGCTCAAGATGAGCCACCTGATTAATCAAGACTTGCTCTTTTGCTCTAGCATCTGCTTCCTCCTTGCAAGAAAACTCTAATTTCTCACTTGTATCTTTGAGCTCAGTTTTGAGCAATACCACAGTATTTTCAAACTCATCTTTCATTTGCATCTTTTCTTCCTCCTTTTCTTCTAACAGTTTTGCTGTAGTCAAAATTGAAGACTCTAGTTCAAGGATTCTATCTTGCTTTTCTTTTAAATCTTTAACCAAACACTCTTTTTGTGAGGTGAGGACATCAATTTCTAAGTTAAAACATTTCAGCTTTTCAGTCATCTCTTCCATGTCCATTGTTAATGTTTCTGCCTCTGCTTTAGCAGTCTCCGACTGAATAATTGCATCTTCTAGATTTTTCTCTGACATCTCCAATTCTCTTTCAAGCCTCTCTATTTTATCCATAAGAGAGTCAGCTTTCCGTTCACTCTCTCTCAGCTTTTCAGCAATGTGGTGTTTTTTCTTCTCATCAGACTCAATTTTTACTTTCAGCTTCTCAATTCCATATCGCATTTGGTCTACTTCTTTCTGTGCTGAGCTGAGTCTAGCAGCAAGTTCACCTTTTTCCATTAACAAGCCTTCCAAAGATCTGGAAAGCTTTGAACTTTCCATTTCTGATGAACTTAATTTACTCTGCATCATTTCCAATTCTCTTACAATCAGCTCTTTCTCCTTCTTCAGATCTGCTGCTTCGTTTTGGAGTTTTCTTTTTTCTAAGGTGAAAGACACAGCATCATTTTCCAAACTTTGCATTTTCTGCAGAAGATTATCTGTTTCATTTGATAATTGATTTACATCAGATTTTGCAGTCTCAGGCAGATTTATTTGTGTCCTCACTTCATCCCCTAACCTTCTAATGAATTTAGCAGAATCTACCTTAGTTGACTCTAGTTCTTTTAATTTCTCTTGTAGTTTCTGATATTTCTGTTCCAGTTGTGTTTTATTTTCAGCCAAAATACTCAGTTCTTGGCCAATATGATTTCTCTCAGCTGTGACTGAAACAAGGTGCTCTTGAAAGCTAGAAATAGTTTTCAGGTTAACTTCCCTCTCTCTTTCCAATTGCCGGCATTTTGCCTGAAGCATTTCAATATCATGCGCTATGAACAAAGCATGGTTCTCAATATTAACTTGCTCAGATTTTGGGCTCCTCTGTTCATTTTCAGCTGCAAGAAATCGTTCAGGACAATCTCTTTTGGTCATTTCGACACCATCCAACGCGTCTGCTGCATTAGACAATCTAGCTTTATATACCTCCAGCTCAGACTTTACGTTCTCAGGTGTTTTTTCCAACAAAAATACTCTAAGAGACAATTGCTGCTTACTGACAGAGACTGATTCTAGTTTTTCCTTTATGTCACAGCTTCCTGCCTTAACAACTACAGTAGTTTCCTCCAGTTCTGCAAAAGCTGAGCTCTTTGGAGTTAATTGTGCATTCTGAAAGTTCAGCTCTGAGTTTAATTGCTCAACATTCATTAGTAAATCAACAGGTTTATGGCTTTCTTCTGTCTTGTAGATCAGCTTCAAATTTTCAGCAGTCTGTTGTTTTGCCTCCTCCTGAAGTGTTTCAGTGGTTATTTGATTTTCGTAGGAATCCCCAGCACTCGAAAACATGCTACTGTTGGAAAACAACAATGCACTGGCATGGTCTGGAGGGCTGGTTATTTTTCCTGACATATTTCTACACTCATGCTCTCTAGAAATCTTCTCAGTATGATCTTCTGTTAATCTTGATTCATCAGTCTCAGTTACATTTTCACACACAGAGGCATCTCCTACAGCCATTTTCTCAATGGGGATTAGTTTAGGTTTATTGCTTTTCAGTGCTGAGTTTTCAATAGGCACTCCCAATTGATAAGGACTACTGTTTTCTTGTTCAGTGTTCTGCAAGGGTTAAGAAACAGTCTGTTACAAAAAAGAAAAAGAGTACAGAAAAGAAAAAACCCAAAGGTGTTAAAAGTTTTCTTAAACTACTAAAGCTCCTCTCTTATGCGAAATAAAATAGGTAGCATCCTTCTCTACTTCAGAATGGAAAAGATTTACACTTATTTATACACACATGCATCTTTGGCCAAAAGGTTTTAAAAGATACTGAGGGAGAAATTTCAGCCAAATCTACTGAAAGACTACATGCAAGTATATCTCATGCCTCCATATTTTGGAAAAATAGATGTCTATGTGACAAAGTGAAAAATTATTAGTAACACAAATGGGGGAAAGGTTTACTGCTCATCTTCTATTAGACACCAGAAAATCTTCAAGGAACACAAGCCAAAAACCTCAAGCAATCCATTTTCCAAACTACCACTGTCTGTCAGAGCTGGGCTTACATTTGGCACCACCTGATGCTCTCATTTGAAACAATAAAAATGAGTAACTTCAAAACTTGAGGACAAAAAGAGAACTGGGTCTGAAGGCAGCACCTGAATGATCCGAATTTAGTACTTCATCTTGAGAAAGTTCCAGCTATGTATGGTAAGGAACAGTATTTCTTTCTTCAAGTGTCTGTGTATTAGTGTGGACGCTCGATGTGAATTGCAAACACCACAGAGAAGTGAAAGGTTTTCTCCTCTGCAAAGAGCAGTTTGCTCAGTGTTGCACAGTTGGCCAAAAATGTAGTACTTTAACACTGCTCTCACAGAGTATCTTGAGATTCAATTTTGCAGTCTATATTGATTGGGCACTGGATGCCATTTGCACAGGACTTAATGGTCAAAACTGGAATTCTCACAAGCAGAAAATGCACTTGGATTTATTTTTAAGGGGAATTAGTCTAATACATTGTCTGCAAGAACTAAACTGGTTTTCCTCCATTCTGAGTGAAATTTTGATTTTACCACTCCGTACAAGGAGCAACAAAATCTAGTTCACTGGTTGCACACCATCTACAGCACTGGAAAAAAAAAAAAAAAGCAGAGTTGACCTCCAAATTTCTCATTCCCTTAGGTATTTTAAAGGAATTCATGTTGAAATGAAAATTAACTGTTCTGCTACCAGCTTGTTCTGTTCTGCTGTTGACAGTACTGAAAGGAATTAAAGGTGTGGAAGCAGTCCTAGTTTGCTTCTCCCATGAAGGGACAATAAAAATGAGTAACTTCAAAACTTGAGGACAAAAAGAGAACTGGGTCTGAAGGCAGCACCTGAATGATCCGAATTTAGTACTTCATCTTGAGAAAGTTCCAGCTATGTATGGTAAGGAACAGTATTTCTTTCTTCAAGTGTCTGTGTATTAGTGTGGAAAGGAATTGTGTGCATCTTTAACTGACCATTAAATCAGAGATCTAACTAAGCTTGTAAGCACAGTACACATACATACAGTCCATGCACATCTACTAACACAGCAGGATCCACACTGACACAGATCTGAAGAAACAACAGGAAGTAGCGCAAGGTATTAAACAACTCTAATAGACTAAACTTGTTGGTTTTGTTATCATTTGTTATTTCTCACGATCCCTTAAGATGCATAAACCAGAACTCAAGGCACAGATTATTTTTCTACTTTCTCTAAAGAACAGTACTGCTTCTGTGGGACACAATTTTAAACACCTTAAATTTGGCTTACCATAAATCAAAGGGTTTACATGAAACTGATTTGCATGACAGCAATTACTTACATTTTCAATATGGGTGCACAGCAGTGAATGAGAACTTAAATCAAGGACCTGTAGTTGGAGTCTTGCTGCTTCCAGCTCCAAAGACAGATTCTCAGTTTGTTTTCTTTCTGCTGCCAATTTGCACTCCATCTCCATAGTCACGTTATTCAGTTTCTGCTGCCATTCTTCCTTGTCAGATAGATTTTGCTGCTTGAGATGATCTATTTCTTTTCTTTCAGAAAGTATAACTTTTTTCAGCTCATGTATTTCCTCATTTTTCATATTCTCTTGAATGTGAAATTGGTCTTCGAGCACCTTGATGGCCTTCTCATATGTCTGACACAGCATCTGAAGTTCTTCAATTCTACTCTCAAGGTTAGATTTTCTAGGAGTAGTAATCCTAGGCTCTCTAACAGAGTCCAATTTGTGATCATTATGACAATTTTCAACAAAAACTTTTGTTGCATCTTCTGGAATTATTTCTGCAGAACTGTCCAGCTGATCCGTTTCCTCTGTCCATTTGCAGATACCACTGTTACAAGAATCAACCACCTTATCCACTTTTATAAAACAAGGACTTTCAAAAAGATCTGAGGAAGAAACCATGGACTTAGTTTCATCTAATTTAGACAGTGTGTCATTTTGGCTAGAAGATAGTGGCACTCCCACAGAATCTATATGAGCATTGCTCAGACTTGTCGACAGTGCAGAATTTTCTGCCTTCAGTATTTCAATGCAAGACAGTAGCTCAGATATCTTTGAGCTCATACTGCAGTGTTGTTCATGTAATTTTATATGTTCATTCTGGAAAGACAAAAGCCTCTCTCTTATTTCAGCAAAGTGTGTTTTAACTTCTTTGCTGGACAATTTTAAATCTTCATAGTCAGAACTGGGTCCAGTACTGCATTCCTTAAGGCTGAAGGACATTTCCTTATTATCAAAATACAGTCTCAGATTGCTGTCATCACTTTGATCCATAATTTCGTCAGGAAAAATATCTTTCTCTGCTTTTAAATTTTTACCTGTATTCACTATGTTCTCTTTCTCCTCTGCCACTTCATTAATATCTGTGATGCCATTGGTTTTTGAGTCTTTAAATCCACAGGTTAATACGATGTTCTCCCTCTGCAACCTGTCACACATTTTCTCGAGCTCGCTCAGGTTGTTTATTGTTACCTGCAAAGAGGATGCCAGCAAGACCGATGAATAACTTTCATCCATTCCTCTTTCACCACAATTCTGGGAAACACTGTCGTAATTATACTCCAGCGAGTGGCCATCTTCATCTAATACTTTAAGTGGAGAACCTGAAGTTTTCAAGTCTTTAACAGACAGTAGTTCTTGCTGCAGTCTCTCTTTCTCTCTCACACTCTTCTCAAGTTCTATTTCCATGCCTTTTAAAGCAGTCTCCAGTTGCATCACTTCTAATCTGTAGTTCTCGAGGGACAGTTCTCTGTCCTCAAAATCCATTTGAAGAAGCTCAAGTTTAACTTGGTATTTATTCAGCTCAGCATCCTTTTCTTCCATGGACTTTCTCAACTGTTCTGAATGGAGTCTCTGTTCACAATTAACGTCACATATTAAAGGTTCATTTTTTGTTTCTAGTTCCTTCCCCAATTGCTCCTTGTCTTGAAACATGATTCCACATTTCTCTTGCATTGTATTTTGTGTTGCCCTGACATTTAACATTTCCTGTCTTAAACAGTCAAGCTCCATAGAAGGCACATGTTGGATACTGGAAAATTCTGACTGCAGTTGCTGAAGTTCTTGAACCAAATCCTTTTTTATTTCTTCTGAGGCTATTAGTTTATGTAAGATATCTTTATTCTCACAAAATACCCGTTTCTCTTGTTCTAATATTTCTTTCTTTTCCTCAAATGCAATTGTCTGCTCTCTCAGAATGCTCGTTACTTTTGCATTTTCTTCTTCCACCAATTTATACTTTGCTTGTAAAACTTTAAGTTCTGTTTTGATTTCTTCAGTTCTTGATTCAATACGTTGTCTTTCCTCCTTGTGTTTTCCAGACATTTCAGAAATTATTTCTTCTCTTTCCTTTAAACTATCAGAAATATTTTTATTTTCTTCCAATAAAGTTTTTTGTTCTTGCTCTAAAGCTTTGCTTAAATCTCTAAGGGCTGCATTTTCTTCAGTAAGTTCCTCAATTTTTTTGCTATATGAGCAAATCATTGAAGACATGTCATTCTTCTCTGAATCCCATGTTCCGGACAAGAACTTCAGCTGTCTTACTGAATCCTCAAGCACTTTATTATTGATCTTTAAATCCTGAATCTCAGCTTGTCGGTTTTCTAGTCTTTCATTTAGAGTTTGCAGTTGCATGTCCTTTTCCTCAACAATAGCTAAAGTTTTTTCAACTAATTTCTGACGTGCTGAAATATCCGCTTGCAAGTTACTAATGTGCTGTTTAGTCTCTGTCACAAAACTTTCATGCATCTGTTCTACATTAAATAACCTTTCTTCTGTTTCACCCTTTATTTGCAGTAAGTCTTCATACTGCTGCTGCTGATCTGAATTCAGCTGCTTTTGAGCCACTAAGGAAATCTCAAGAGAAGAGATCTGATCTCGTAAAATGGCCAAATCTTTTTTTTTTTCTACTTCTAGAAAAGCTCTTGCACATCCATGATCCTCAGCAATGGAGTTATGTGCTGCAAGCTGCGTAATATCTAACACAGTTTTATCCTGACCACTTTGTAAATCAACTTCTCCAACTTCTGTCATTTCTGAAGTGGCTTTTGCTTTTACAAGACAACAAATTTTTTCATATTCACCAAGCAGGTCATGGTAACATTGCTCCCTTTGCAGTCCTTCACTTGCTGCTAACTGTAACTTCTCTTCCAGTTCACCAACTTGGTTGGTAAACTGGAATATTTTACAGGACATATTTTCTATCTCATTACGGTACTTTTTATCAGAACATTCTGCTTTCCGCTCAAGTTCATCAAAAGCCTTTTTTTGTTCTTCTAATTCTGCACTTTTACATTCCAGCATGTCTTTAAGTTCTCTAATCTGTGTGCATTTCCTGTCACTTTCAGTTTCCATCATTCTGAGTTTCTCATTGTGCTCATTATTTTTGATTTGCTGACTTTGAAGGGAACTCTCCAAGTCATTAATGTGAGTCAGTATACCTTCCTTTTCAGACTTAAGTTTACTTATAAGATGATCATTTTCATTTTTCCATTGTGAAAAAGCAGTAGCCTCTTTTTGCAATACTTCACATTCTGTCTGCTTGAATCCAAGGAGCCTCTGCAAAGCTTCCAATTCTTCTTCCATTTTACTTACTTTACGGTTTTGTTCTTTAATATGATTATCTTTTTCCTTGAGCAGGTCTTGGGTAGAACCTTGTTGCTTTTCCATGTCAGCTAAAGCTATTTTCAGCTTCTCCAGCAAAACGGAGCTCTCTTGCTTTTGAAATTTCTCTTCCAGTAACTTCAGTTCTGCTTCTTGAATAGTATTCTTATCTGTAAAAGAAAACAGCATCAAATCTTTGCCAGTCAATACCAGCAATTCTACTGCTAATCTTCTAGATTAAATATTACTAGTTACTTTTACTATTTTCAATTCTCATTCTAGTGCAAAGCATTAGTCTCAAGTTCTATCACGGGATAAAGGATTGTTTATATCGCCTTAGGCTGTCGGACACTATGTACACATAGACACTGTCAACTTTCCACTCTGCAGTCTGATACAAGCCTGCACTCCAAGTCAGTCAGTCATTACTTCTCAGGTATAACTACCTGCTGTTCCTGTGTCTCACTTTCACCAAATTTTTATATAAAGTAGCAGTGGTTGTTTTTTTGGTTGGATGTTGGGTTGTTGTTTTTTTTAATTTAAACTGGACAGGTTTCATTCCAGTACGTGACCTTCTTGTGGGTCAGTCTTACACTCCATTTCTGCCAAAGAATGCCTAATTTTACACAGTCATTTTCCAAATTGTCATAATTGTTGCTTTGCCTTGATAGGAACAGACTAAGACATAGACATAGACAGTATGGGGTGGCAGGGATGGAGCAAAGCATTATGTTCCACTAGCTACCTGATAAAGGCTGCAAATCTTTATGATCAAAACCAAATCATCAGTTGAAAGGCAATGAAAAGTTTGGTCATTAATTTTAAGGAGAACAGAATCAAATTCAAAAGCTTAATTTTGAAATCTTACATGAAGTTTGATTGATGCATGGAAACAAGTGGGATACACAGAAATAAGTGGGAATCTATCTGCTTTTTTTAGTCAGATCCAACAGAACTACAAGGTATACTTAACTCAATTCCTGAAAAACTGTGTTCTCAATTAGAAACAAACACCTCAAATGCCAGTGGTTATGTAACATTTTCCTACCTTTTTTGGTTTTTAAACTCTGAAACACTAAAAGGAATTTCAAAACGGAAATTTTCTGCTTTAAATAGATTCTACAAAATTCAGTTTGTCAATATGTCCATTACACTTCAATTAATTTCAAAACTGTATATCTTCAGGAACTGTACATCTTCATAGACAAAAATTAATTTCCATTTAGGACAAACTCAATGTTGCTTAAAAACACTAATCATATCCCACAGTGGAAACCTTTTTACTTAATTCATAATGAAACTTACAGGATTGCGGGAAAGATAAATCATTAAATTTGCAGGGGTTCTGCAAATTCAAATACATAACTCACTTTTCACCTCTTCTGCAAAATTCTGGCTCTGCTTTAGAGACTGCTTGATCATATTTAGTTGTTCTTCAAGTTGGTGGACCTCTTGCGATTTTTTTTTAAGTTGACTGTCAAGAAGGTCTTTCTCCTGCTTCACTTCCTAAAACAAAACCAAATAAGACCATATTTCATGTGAGTCGCCAAGTTCAAAGAACTCAGTTAATTTGAATCAAAAGATAGATATTCCATTAGGTCCTATTAAGTCTTTGGGCAGCTATGCTTGGGTTCATAACCAGTGCTTGGGAACATAAGCTGAACTATTTTTAACTAGTTGACAGCATCCGAGAGATGCTGCCAGTTTATGTAGTTAGCATGCCCCTTGTTTGCATAGAGCAAACAGCTCCACGTGACCTGCCCCAAACAGATCAAGACAGGACAGGACATATCCTACAAAATCTGAGTTTATGAAATTAGGCTACTTTTCCAAAGCAACAAAGGAAACAAATCCCTGCAATGGCATCAAAATTAACAAGAAATTTATAGATCATTTCACCTACCATCTCATGTAGAGACAAGTTCTCTTTCCACTAAACAACATCATCATAGCAACACTAGTCAAATTTTATTTAGAAGTGCTTACTCTTTCAGAGGGTTGTTTTACCATTAAGAGTATTTTCTTCCAAATAAATTGAGTTAAAAACACCAAAACAAAACACAAAACAAACCTATGTAACTACATTGCAACTAGGAAGCCAAATAAAATTCCTTTTAAGGAAACTAATCCTTTTTCTCCAAACTCCTGTGCTGCTGGACAACAGATGGCATGGAACTGGCATGGCCCAGTTGGAAACAGGCTGTCAGTTACTCATCCATTTACTACTAGCAGATGGGCAGCAATTCACAAAAGTCAAGCTCAAGAAATGGAAAGGTCTATATGAAAAAAATTAAAAGCTTGCTGGCATGGCAGGCTTGTTTTTGCAACAATGTAAATAAATCACCCTCAGAACATGATTAAAATTGTTGCTGACACTAACAGTTACCTTCCCTTCTACTCATAGCCTTCCCTATCCACAGTTTAAAAAAGAAAAATCCAGTCACATATAAATTTCAATGAAGAAAGTTTTCTAGTAATCTTAGCAATAATTTTTCAAAGTAGTACAAGTGTCCAAACTTCTTGCATTCAAAGCATCATACACAGATGCAATACAAGTACATGAGCAAAGTTTAAGGAATTAAAATGGCTGAAAGGTCCAATTATTTTTATTTGGTGCAAACTTTCACAATAAGCAGCACTCAGCAAAACCCAGGAATCCATGATTTAATGGACTAAGTATCTGATAGTAACTAGCCATTTACACTTTCCAAAGCTATAAGCAAAAGAATCCATTTAGTTTTAGTCCAGCTACCGATTCTACTTGGACATTGTATTACTAGTTAGCCATTCTGCAATTGTCCCTTGAAAAAGCAAAAACCAAACCAAAGCAAGCTTCAGAACCTATACACTGGTAGTACTATTTATTTTGGAGAAACTCTTCACGTGACAGGCTTACGAGCAGTTTAGGTACTGACTGACCAATTTTTCCAGTAAGAGTTATGGGTTTGCTTGCAGAACTGCTAAGCTATTGAACTATTACCATTGCAAAGCTTAGTAGTCGTTAGACTAAGCATATCCTGTATTCTCACAAGCATATCTGTTCTGCAACTTTTTTGCAAGACCAGTCTTATTATACAGTAAGGACTAAACAAAGCAGTGGATTAACCAGATAACAACCGTATTCTCCACCGGGTAGTTAGACCATTAAGGTAAGACTGCAACAACTTCTCCTTAATAAAGGAAAAGAAATGCCAATCTCACTCTTGTTTTCTTTTGCTATAAGCAAAATCTACTGTCAGCAAAGCTTCAAAAGACTTCAAAACAATTTTATGTAATTCTTTGCATGATACTTATTTATGAGACTGAGGAAAACAAGACATGCCTTGAGTTCTGATGACATATACCATGCTTTCTCATGTGCAAGTCTTAAGATAGAGAACTGTAGTGTTACTGATTGCTTCAAATGTTACAATCTCCCCCAGATTAAGCTTCTTAATAAATTTATTGGTCATGTTCTAATACAACATCACTGTCACCAGCTGTTCAATTGCTGTCTGACCAAAACAAACAAATATGAAGAAAAAAATCTGACTATAGTTACAGCCTAGTAAGATGGACACAAAACTGGTAGATAAAATGAAGCGCTCCCAAGAATTTGCAGCAAAAAAGTTATTTCCACAAATTAGATGCTCTCTGACAATGGGATTCTAAAGAACTGTATCAAATCTAACGTCACTCCATAATTTCAAAGCCAGAAAGGGCATGAGCCCACAATATCTGACACAAGCTATCTTTTTTTTTGTGTGTCTAAAAATATGAAAGGTTATGTTAAGAATGTGCAGAAGCTTGATGGAGGCTTTCCTACTATGGGATACACCAGAAGAACAAAAATTATCTTGATTCGCCTTACCACTGGAAGGCACCAGTTACATTTATTTAGTAAATAGGTTTCAGGTTTCAAGGACCCTATCTGGCATCAAGGCCAAGTGGCATGGAACAGCCCATATCTGTACAACTAAAGTCTTCTATCTTCCAAATCAGGTGTCTCTAACCAAACTGCTTGCTGGGAATGGTCCCAAGCTCATGTGAACTCCCAAACTGTGCCTGGGAATTGTATGAAGGAGTGCTAGTCAGCTGGGCCAAAGCCATGCAAACTGCTGTTCTAACAATTAACAGTATAAATAGTCACATTCTAATAGCTGGGAACGTTCCCAGACATTGTAATCTACCAGCATGAATGCACCTAAAGTTTCACAACATACTAAAGCTGTACCAATGTTTGTGCTGATCTGAACAAAATCCACTATTTTACTTTAAATTTTATCATAGAACTTTGCCAGGTCATTTTTTTGGCAGAAATTATACCAGATTATTTTATATCTGCTCATGACAACAGGCAACAAGCAAAATGAGTTTTTAAATAAAACAAACTGTGACATGGATTACATCGGTATTGAGCTCTGTTTCCTTTTTTACTTCTGATTCCCCAAATAAAGGAGAACAACTGTAATATTTTCAAGTGTAGCTGCTCTAATTGCCACCAAAGCAAAACAATATTACTGAGAAGACAAAGGAGCCATTAAAGTTAAAAGATTTCTGCATGTGTGAATATGAGGTAGTATGGCAGCATCCAAAGACTTCTCTGAATTTGTCTTCATCTGGGGGGAAGTTCTTACAGCACTGTATATTTCCTGGACTATGTTTCTTCTAAGAAAAATGCATATTTTTTTAAAAAAGACAACATAGTAAATATTTTTACAAAATTGCTGAGTTTGGCAGTGTGCATCAAAGCAGTAGTCAATGACTCTAGAATTTACTTTTAGAATCAGACAAGCATTGATATATTTTTATTTCAGGACCAAAAGCAAGAATCTCTTGAAACAAAGCCCTATTTTTGATAAAAGATAAGTCCAACATGAACTAGAACCATATCAGCAGCATTACAGGAATGAATCCTGACTGCACAGCCAACTCGACAAATTTCATTCATTTACATGACATTAGTGAAGACCTCTTTTTGTGTTACAAACAAGACACATTTTTAAGATAATCCATAAAAGTTTAAAATTGCTTATGGGAAAATACACTATGTGAGCAAATGCTCGACAGCATCAGTGTTTGAAAACTGCTAATTTATGCTATTAATTCTATCAACTACTCTTCTGCAATGGTTACCTCAAAGCTTCTTGTCAAATCAGTTTCCTTAGCCTGGGCTTCTAATAAAGCCTGCTCTGCTCTACACAGCTTCTGGGCGAGGTCACTGGTATCATATTCCAAGCGTTGTTTCACTGCCTTTACCTGTAAGAACATTAAAAATTGACATTGTATTCACAGGCATATATAACCTTTTTTTTTTTTAACTCCCGTTCTTGAACTCCAATATTCCATTACAATTTTTTTTTAATTTTATCCTACCGTGAACCTAAGGTTGCTTTAATGTGGCTTAGAAAATAGCTGCTTATTGCCTTTCCATTCCTTTGCCTCTGACCAGAAAGATGGTATGTCTCTAAAATACATACATTTCTAGACTGCCTGAAATTGGATTAATATCTCCAACTTCCAGGTACAAGACCACAGTGATACCTGTAGGATACAAATGAGATTGGGAACGTAATAGCCTTTTTTCTAACCTATGAGAATCAGAAAGTTAGCATCACAACTGCACTTATTGCTCCATTGACACAGATTTTATAAAAAAAGATCAAGTTTTAGCTCTTTCAAAATAGTCCTATAATGCTCCAGATCAAAAAGGAAGGAAATGCCATTATCAGCACAAAAGGGGAAAAAAAAGTCTATTCTGAGGTCACTAGGTAATAAATTAGCTTTCTTGGAGAAAGAAATGAAAGGCACTTATTTTTCTCTCTATCAAAACAATTTCTTCAGCAAGCATATACAAAAGAATATGCATATTAAGAAACCTCCACTGAAAACATTTGACTGAATGTATTCTCATGGCTATATTTCTAAAATAAAACAAGACTGCAGGAAAGCTGTTGTCAGTTTTAGAAATGCTGTTTCACTTCAGCCTGCCTGCTAATGGGTATTCTCAATATAACTTTCAAAAACTTCTGGTGTTTTTTAGAAATTCAGTTAGCTCTGCTGCTTCATAGCCGCTCTCAAGAGTTTTCTGAGGCTTTTTAAACATTCTTTTTTTTTGGACACCCACTCTTCAGGCTTCCTTAAAATTGTGGTTTTGTGACAACTAATATGTTCTAACAGCTAGTTGCTGCCAAAGCTGCCGAAGACCTCCTTTGTGCTGATGTTCCTCCTTACAGACGCCCTATATTGGGTTTGCACGGCACGGTTCTGGTAGCAGGGGGAGCTACAGGGGTGGCTTCTGTGAGAAGCTGCTAGAAACTTCCCCTATGTCCAATGGAGCCAATGCCAGTCAGCTCCAAAATGGACCTGCCACTGGCCAAGGCCAATCCCATCAGCAACAGTGGTAATGCCTCCAGGACAACAGATTTAAGATGAGAAAAATAATGGCACAACTGCAGCAGGAGTGAGAATATGTGAGAGAAACAGCTCTGCAGACACCAAGGTGAAGAAGCAGGGGCAGGAGGTGCCGGAGCAGAGATTCCTCTGCAGCCTATGAAGACCATGGTGAGGCAGGCTGTGCCCCTGCAGCCCATGGAGCTCCACGGTGGAGCAGATATCCTCCTGCAGCCACAGGAGGATTCCACACCGGAGCAGGTGGATGCCCAAAGAAGGCTGTAACCCCAATGGGAAGCCTGCACTGGAGCAGGCTCCTGGCAGCACCTCTGAACCTGTGGAGAGAGGAGCCCACGCTGGAGCAGGTTTGCTGGCAGGACTTGTGAGCCCGTGGGGGATCCACACTGGAGCAGTATGTTCCTGAAGGACTGTACCCTGTGGAAGGGACACACTCTGGAGCAGTTTGTGAAGAGCTGCAGCCCATGGGAAAGACTCACACTGGAGAAGTTTATGGAGGACTGTCTCCTCTGGGAGGGACTCCATGCTGG
>NW_010532574.1:0-19052 GCF_000687285.1 Phaethon lepturus | reverse complement strand
GTGTGAGGAGTCCTCCCCCTGAGGAGGAGGAGGAAGGAGCAGCAGAAACAACATGGGATCAACTGACCACAACCCTCATTCCCTGTCAACCTGTGCCACATGGGGGAGGAGGTAGAGAATTCTGGAGTGAAGGTGAGACAGGAAGAAGGGAGGGGTGTGCAGAAGGTATTTTAGGATCTGGTTTTAGTTCTCATTATCCTACTCTGATTTGATTGGTTATAAATTAAATTTTCCCCAAGCAGAGTCTGTTTTACCCGTGATGGTAACTGGTGAATGATCTCTCTCTGTCCTAAACTTGACCCACGAGCCTTTCGTTATACTTTCTCTCCCCTGTCCAGCTGAGAAGGGGAGTGCTAGAGCGGCTTTGGTGGGCACCAGGCATCCAGCCAGGGTCACCCCACCACACACTCATCTGATTTTGTGGAGAACCAGTTCAGGGAGTTAAACTGATAGCAAACGGTTGTGTCTGTGTACACATATGCTAGTTATTTTTTTTGCTTTGCTTTTTTTTAGCTCCTGTATCAGCTCACTGCAGGGTCACATGAGAGGTAGCACTGCTAAAAAGAAGTACCAGGAGTATATTGCCAAGGTGTATGAAATAGGGCTGTTGTTCCAAGGTGCAACTACCCATTGATCAGTTCAGCTCTACCATCAAACTGCACCTCTGCATGTCTTCTATATAAGGTGTCTCTTGTGATCAGCCATAGCTGCTCCTCTCTAACACATTTTTTTTAGCTGCACTGTTCTGCACTCACATCTCCTTCCCTGTGGGAAGTGGACTAGCCTCAAACTTTTAAAAGCCTGTAATTCACATTTAAATACATAGTATTTCAGTAAGAAATGGTAAATACAAAACAGCTAATACAAACTGTACAAAACATTAATACAAGTCCCCACACTAATTACTTTTTGCTTTATGTATGATTAAATCAAGGCAGTACTGCTGAGACAACTAAATACCAGCTCTAGTAGAAGATTTTAATATAAAAAAAGCCTACTTTGTCAAATTCTGCCTGCAGTGCGGTGAAGTCCTTTTTGGCTTGCTGCAGTTCCTGATTCAGTTTGTTTCTTATCTGGTTGCACTGCTGATCAAGTGTTTGTAAGGAACGCTGCTGACAAGAGATTTCCTAGAAAACAGTGGTACAGTAGCAATCAACACACAACTGCAACAAGTCTCTGTTTTGGTTACTGGAGTGATAACAACTGATTTTCATTAGCAGATACTGCTTCCTCAGAGACATTTGTCTTACACAGTGAACAAGAGTTTAAAAACAACTTTGATGCATGCTGCAAATGTCACATGGGCAAGAATGGCCCTAACCCGATTTATGTCATCTGCTTAAAAACTTCATTACAGCAACATTCCTATCACAGAAGGGCGGTGGGGGTGGGGGGGTGGGAATTTATCTAAAACTAGTGAAAGTAATGGTGTTAAAATTCTTCATCTTAAAGATAAGTTTCATATAAGAATTACATTACACTATCAGTGGACAAAATCATCTCTACTATTTTTTACTTACCTTCCTATAGGGTTGATTTTTCTTTCTAAGAAAATTAAAAAATAGTCTTAAAATATTACCTACCATGGGACTGAGCACAAGGTAATCTTACAAGGGCAGTAATGAAAACTGCACAAAACAGACTTCCTGAAATCTGTAGAAGGACAACATAGTTTGTGTGGCTCTTATGACATGCCAAGTAGGCATCCATTAGGACGAACAGCTGTACTTGCCATTTCTCATGAGGCCTGTTCCTATGCCTTTGGACCTTATAGTTGTGATTCTGCACAGATTTCAAAGGTTTATTAGGATATAAAACAATAAGAGGTGTGAGGGTAATAAAAAGCAATGAAAGAAAAAAACCAGGATATTTATCAGCAATAATTGCTACGCAAAAGTTGCAAAATGCTCTACTAACAAATTCTAAGATCCTTGTGAAAGAGAAAAGGCAATAAAGCTCTTGTGCTTCTATTCTTAGTTTCAGAGTATAGGTGTGGATACTTCATACAGGCAAGCTACTTCACTAAAAGATACAGTACCATACTGTCAGAAGTCAAACAAAACAAAACAAACAAAAAAAAGGAAACATTCACAGTGAAGGAACTAGGGCTGACATTTTTTGCACTGTGGCTCTGGCTCCCAGGTGCACTCCCTGCACAAAAGTCTGTGTCAGTCATATCTGTGAAATTACTCGATTCTGCTCGAGAGCAACAGCAGCATAAGAGGCCCAGGCACTTCCTACACCAGTAAGACATCCAGTAAACAAACAGCTCTTGTTTATCAGGGAAAGTATGGATGAGTGTGGAACTGTCATAAACAGAAAACCCAGAAAGATCAATGTTAATATGTGTGTACGTATACACACACACACACACAATGTAGCATTTTTCTACGTAGAACTCAATATAGGTAAGTCTGCAACTGCATTCCCACACAAGGGTGACAGAAGCACTATATAATTTAGAAAGGAAAGATGTGACACCAGCTGGGTGACCCTAGTAACCAACGGTGAGCAAAGTACACATTAGCTCTAAAGAGCTCTTCTGCAACCCTCTGGTCAGGAGCATTTCCTGAGCTCATGCAAGATGGCCCTTTGGACCCTAGTGCACTCCTTATTAGTGAAACAATGAATTCAATGTCTTTAGGTCCCGAAGCATTCTGATAATTATTTCTAAAGCTGATGGACTGAAAAGACACTGCTTTCTAAGCCCTATGTGTTACAGTATAAGAGAGAAACTGCAGAAAAACTTACTTTCTTTAGACGAATGCTCACAACAAACAAAAGAAGTGCTTCCTCTAGTTTTAGATGTCAAAAAATTAGTTATGCACATCTAACCTAAAAGTGGAGGCTCCTTCCATTGCCAGCAGGCAAACAACCAGCTCCAGAGTGAAGACCCACATCTAAGGCATCTGGAATAATCTGCCTCCTGAAGGTGCCTCTGTCTCTGCAGAGTAGAGGCCAAAGTAACAAGCTGAGACTGACACCTAGATTTCAGATGCCTGAAGTAAGGTGATATGAATCCACCTTTTCAATCTGAAGCTTGGATGGAAACATTTAAATAAAATTTGAGAGGAAACATTGGAAACTATGCCCTGATAACAACTGCAATTCTGAGACTAGCCTATGTTGCTATCTCAGAACAAGGCCTGCAGTTTCTCAGGCCTTTCTGAAAGTTCATGAAATGCATTTCTGGATCTCACCTGCCTTCTAGAAACAGAAATGTCATAAGGAACACACCAGCAAGGCTTTACAGGATGGAATTCAGGACCAGCGTCAGTATTTAGTTTTCACAGAAGAGAAGAATCCCTCTCTGAGGAAAACGCACAAATTAGAATTTCCACAATATTACACAAATTTGGATGCCAGAATGTGTAAAACAGAGCCTTTAAACTGGACTCGACAGCCAAATATTACAAATAAATTAATATTAAACAAACTTCATAAAAGCCTATAACAGCTCACAGATCACAAACGTTACAGGAAAAAAAGAGGCGAGCTCTCCACAGTTAATGGCCTTGCTGAACAACCTAGAATGACAGTGTGTGGATTTACATATTAGTCTTATGAAGGCCCTTTTGTTTTTAATTAAAAATAAATTTTGCTTCACAGGAGCAGTTCCTGTGCATGGCATCTAAACTGCCTGACACCCAAGCTATCACCTATTGAGGCAAGCTTGTTTGTAGCAACAAACAACCCGTGTGGAGGATGATGTGCTACTTCTCTGAAAGAATGCCACAGAAATACCATATTCTTAAAAGATCCCACTGAATAAAGTGGCATCAGGCATAGCAGAGCCAGCTGGACTGAGTTTGTAAGGAGAAACCATGACAGAAGGTTCATGGGTCTTCATCTTTTGATGAATACAACTACTATATTTGAATCTTTCAGCAGTGTTTCTTTCGTGCCACAACTATTCGAATACAAAGTTGTTCTTATTTACCACTTCTAGACAAGGTTCAGTATCTCTTTGAGATCCTGCGTTACCATCTAGACTAACAGACTTTGTGAAACCACTTTTTCATTCAAGAACATTGGTTGCAGCACTGTTCATCAGCCACTCCAGCAGAATTCCTCTACCAGTTATTTTATCTTTCTGGGTATACCTTGGAGAAAAGGTTTCAGATTAAACATTTGACACAACAGCAGTCTTCTTCAGGGCAATGCCCTTCCCCAATCCCCAAAGCAAACCTAAAATGCCCATCTGAAGTGGCATTATGACTTCCAAATCTATGTCTTGGATTTCCTAATATAGAATACGTTATTAAGCTTAAAAAGAAAAATACAAAGAGTTTAGACCTAATCCAAATCTGTGTTAATGCTAAACATAACTACACTCCAGAAAGTTCCTGCGATACTGCTACACTTTGTCTCTCTGCAAGAGCTGGCATGAAGAAAATGAAAGACACTTATAAATTAGAATAATAGAGATATAATCCTAAAGAAATTATTTTTTAATGTGTAAGATGCATGAAAAATTAACTCAGATTTCACAGAAATAACTGAGTCAGTTACTAAGTTTGAACTCATATACATAGTTCTGTGAACAATGAAGCCTAGTTTCTCATGGATTTGTATCTCAATTGAGTCTTGAGTCTCTCACACATTCTCTGTTGTCTAATGAATACTAACATAGTTCTGCATCTCTCCAACAGCCTCCCCCCACTATCGGGATGTTTGTTTTCAGTCTTTCAATTACCTTTGTAACTTTTACCGCTATCGAATGTGATTGCAAGTAACTGAAAAGCAGATACACAAAATAAAAGTGATTTCGTCTCCTCAGGAAGTCAAAGTTAAAAAGTTCTTCGTGCCTTACCTGTTGGTATTCTTTTTCCTTTGCCTTTATTTTCTGTTCTAAAGACTGACGAGCATGCTCAGCATTTTGTCTTTGGCAACTCAGTTCCTCTGACAATCTTTTCATCTTTTGCTCCATCATTTGGACCTATAATAATTTAGTTATCAATCACAAGTGTTAAAAATGCAAGTGACGTTTTATTTAAACTTATATGCATTCATATAAAAAAAAACTTATTTCACCTACTACAATTGTTCTATTATTCATATAACCTACAGCATAACTTGAGCTAGTACCACATAAATTCTTAGCAAACCAAACTTAGACTGAACTCATTCTTGTTTATGTTAGTGATAATACGTGTATATATATACACACACATAGTTCAGTGTGTGTATATATATACACACACACAAAATAATAAAAACACCTTCAGAATACCAGTGTCTTTGACAGTCTACAGAAAGGTACTGTATCTGACACTAAAAATAGATTATATTTTCAGTACCTCAGGTTGCTATGAACTAAAGAATGATCACTAACTGCTAAACAACTATATATTTAGACTGAAAATAACTGGATATTCCACTGAATTTCAGAGTGATTGAGCACACTGATTTGGATAGGGAAAAAAGAGGCAACTGTCTACTTCAACAACAGGAAAGTGTTTTTCACAATTTAAAACTTTAATTAAAAAAAAATCAGTACCCTATGTTCTAGGTTAACCTCCATATTAAGAATATGTGAGCTTGTTATCTAAATTCAGTTTATTATGTTAATATTACATTACTTAAGAGAGCGAAGCAATGTCCACCCAATTCTCTGAACAGAAAAACTCATTTTTATTCCAAAAATAATCTATTAATGCAAAGTATGTACTTTCTTTTTTCGCCCAAGGGGTAAGAAAAATGGCAAAGGGTGAACAGGACTGTTTTCTTTTCCGGCAACAAGGGCTGTTTAATAAGTTAGTGACACAATTGTCCATCTGTGTCATAAGAAAGTAAGAAGCAGGTAGTAGTATTGCTATGTCTGATTACTAGGCACAACTGCAGGGATCGTGAGCTCCTCTAAGATCCCATGGAAACTTGCCTACAGAAGGGCTGCACACCTCACAAGATGTAAAAATACTTGATGACACAGAGGAGGTGCTGTGGTCAAGGTCTGTGAATAGAACCAGTGACAGAGAAGTGCAACAGGTATGCCAAAATTTAATTCAGACTATGAGGCAGGAAACTAAAACCCAGAATCTCAACGCAGTTTTATATCAAAAGCCCAAGGGGCAAGTAGAAATCCAGTGAGAGAAATAAGAAATGGATTGGAAAAGGGACAGCCTTGAAAGGGCAGGACCAAAGGAGCCTTCTGGGACGCGATGCTGTGCTGCACCTCAATTCAAAGGGGGCCAGTCAGTCCTACTCCTTCCCAGACATGTGCCTAGCTATATAACCTTGCCCCTTCCCTTGTGCTGGATGTAACACCCCTTTGATTCCCTAGTAAAACAACTCAGCTCTCTTAAACCCATAAAAAATTAACAAGGCAAAATTAAACACGTAAAATCCTAATCATTTAGGAAGCTGAATCAAGTAATTTTGGGAATCAAATATATGAAAAGAAAGACTTTTTCAGAGGAATTGAGCTGTTAGGTTGGGTCAGCTGTCTTCCCACAAACTCACCGTGATGACAGTGCCTTTATTCTTGACACAACGGACTGTGTCAAGAATATGATTTTACCTTACTCCCAGCCAAGACTTCCCTTAAACCAGTTCCTCACAGAGACAGCAACATTTGGCTATTGCTAGGTCTCTCAGAAGAGACGGATTAACTCTCAACATGCAAAGGTTTACTTTTTAAGGACCAGTACAGGAGTTGTGGGAAGCAGCAGTTTTCCAATATACTTAGGTAGCATGTAGAAACTTGCTGACAAAGATGGGTAACAGTTATTATACCCTGAGAAGATACACAAACACCTTTTTTCCTATCCTGCAGATGAATCACAGTAGTAGCAAAAAGAAGAAAAAAAAAAGAAGGAAAAAAAAAGATGGAAATATGAAGATTCAAGGAATTATGACATCTGTGCACTACTTCAAATTTGTCAAATGCTGTGAAAAAGGACTTTAGGAAGGTAATGTAACTTGATTAAACAAGAAAAAGAGAGAACTCTTCTTACTTGTTACCTTCTGCAGTTTAAATGAAATTATTTTAAAAACTGGCATTCTTCACTTCCTTGCATGATTATGAGCAAAAATCTGAACCATTTCACATTTTTATATGTCTGTATTTAAATACACTCTGTAAATTCTTGACTAAGGAAATTGTACTAGCCTATTGGTTTTTTACTATGACTCCAAACTCCTTACAATTAGGTTGTGAAATCCCATTTAGAAACTACATTCTCAATCTTGCATAGTGTTTTTACCTAGATTTTTTTTTTTTTTTACACCAGCCATTTACAATCCAAAGGCTATGCCCCCACAACATCCTGTAGTATAAGCAACAGATACTGGTTTTCAGCCAAAGCTGCATGACAGGCTCTATTTAAGGTCAGAACTTGCCACCAGATGTCATTGTTGCTCTATGCAACTTGATCAGAAAATATTTTTCAGAATTCCAGTCCATCTTGCTTGAGGTTAAAAAAAAAAAATATTTCTTCAGGTGGTATAAGAACCTTCCAGAAAACGGGTGACTGCTTACGAGTATTTACATTTTTACAGGTAATACATATCAAACTAACATATACTCCTCAAAATTTGATCCTCAGCAAATGCTCAAGAAACTTACCTGAGAACCTTGGTTGTTACTAAAATGGCTGAAAACTGACACACATTAATACTGGGAATGAATTGTAAGGTAAGTCAGAAGATGCAGCATTTTACCTGTGTGGTAGCTTGATCAAGCTGTGTTCTCATTTGAGTCAGTTTATCTCTGGTTTTGTTCAGAACTTTATCTTTTTCTGTTAACTCCAACTTCATTCTGTCCAGCTGCAGTTCAGTCTCTTGATGTTTATTCATATGGGATTTCTTCACTTTTTCTTGAGCTTGCAGTTGCTGTTCTAGGTCTTTCACAGTGGAATTTAACTCTGAATTTTAAAAACAGTAAAGATTAAGGATATTTTCTACTTTGAAAGGTATGTTTAGCAGGTACTCAAATTTCCAAGTGTCTACACATTCTAAAATATTTAGTATGTTTGATAACACCACAAGTTTCTGGCACAGGCAGACACCCTGTAAAATGTTCAGCAAGCTAAAAGAAAAGTTTCAACCCTCTTCTACTACATCAATGACTAAAAGACCGAAAGATAGTTGACACTAAATCAATAACTCCCACTTCGCAATATATGAGAACACAGCAAAATGCGAGATCAGGCACAAATGCTGCAAAGGCAAAGACAATTTGTTCCTCTACTGGTTTCTGTGTGTTTAAGGACAAAAATGTCACTTGACAATTTTTTTTTTTTTAAAAGGAAAGATATGCACTACAAACATTTGTTTGGGGCAGCTGTGAGCCTCTGCTTCCAAGAGGCTTTTCAGCTATTGGGTATCAGTAAATACAGTATTTTATATTTTAATCTTTTTCCTGTTCCAAAGCAGCATACATATAAAGCAAAAGCAAGGGATCTCACAATATACATCTGTAAAAGTTTACCTTCCAAAATCACAACATAATTTTACAGTAGAAAACATTGGTCAGCTACAGGGAGTGTTATCCAGAATTACTAGTATCTGGTAATTCTTTTTGTTAAAAAAAAAAAAATCTGTCTTCCTGATGCTGAATTTATGTGGCTTCCTAGTTGAAAATGCTGCCTAGAATCAAGTTTTATATGTAAATATTTGAATTAACAATTTGGAGAGTACAGGTACTTGTAAAACAGTCCTACAAGAAACAGTGGAAAAGCTGTTCCAAATAGTAGGCTTAAGCAAATGTTTACCAAATCCACAATCCAACTATTTACTCTCTTCTGACTAGCAGATATCAAGAATGAATATTTCTTCACGTCAATATGTGCAATACAGGATATCTTGCTTTTTCATTGTACTCTTTGCATCATACTTCATTCTGTGCTTCCAGTAACATCCATTATGGACCAACTCAGTTATGCATTAAGCATGTTCAATCAATGAATTTTTAATGCAAGTATTGCTCAGCCATAAATCTCAAGAGTCATACAAAATTAAGGAAACAATGTAATTGAATTTAACAGCGAGATGTAATGAAGCCCTAAAGAGTTTTTTAACTCTGTTTTAAGAGAATTGTTCCATGAACAATGGTATTATTGGAGAAAGCCATTTTCCATATGATGTCCTCTACCCACCCCAAAAATACAAACTCCTCCCTTCTAACTCTCACACCCCTTATGCAAAAGATACCACACCTTGTACCTAATCTCTGTGTACTGGCTGATCATTGGAAAATACACACACCAGCAGCCAACTGGGCTAGATGCCAAAGGCAACAACAGGTATCTTTCTCTTTTCCTCACTAAAGCACTAATTTCAACACCTCTCATATCCACACGGCCAGCTTTCATGAAACCATATAGGAGGCTGCCCCTGGGTTTTAAAGAAATATCTCAGATACCTTGGTTCTGTACTCTTAACTGGATCATGAGTGAAGAATTACAATTCTCAGCAAAGCTGTTGTCCAACTCGTTCCTCTCTGATATCATACTAGGATTTGTTTCTTTTTCCCATGGAAAAGAGGATGTTGTAGAACTTCCCCTTGCAGGTGTTTCTTCATTTTTAGATGGTGTCTTTTCAAGTTGCCATGAAAACACAGATGAGGAAGCCTGATGCCGAGCAATCTCCCTGTGACTCAAAGAGCTTTGAGGCTGATTTATTTTCTGTGTCCAAGAAGAAAAGGATTTACCTTTACACAGCTCCATATCCAACATATAATTAATTTATTAATAAGTAGATAATAGGTTGTGGTCATTTCACATTTTTATAACATCACATCATCCACCAGTGCAAACTACTGATTCATATAATTATTTTTATATTACATAAATTAAATAACTTTACCCCAAGTATCCAAGAATAGCTGATACTTATAAACACAAACAGGGATCTCCAAAAAAAGTAGTTTAATCTGTGTATCTTTATAAGTAACATACACAGATTTTTGTCTTTTTCAAGAGCGATCCCATCATTTACCCACTACATTTTTCAAAATTGAAGCCTCCATTTTTTAAGGCAAGTGCTGACACAAGCAAGCTGCAAGAAATAGAGAACTGTAGATTAACATATCTTATATCTGACCCACATTTAGTTCTTCTGGACAAACGCAGGTAAATTCAGAACAGACTTATAAATTTAAACTTATACACACAGAATGCTCCAAAATTGCAATAAAATATGCCAGGTACCAGCTTTCAACCTCTTCTACAAAAAAACCTAAACAGAGCCAAAATATTAGGTGTTTTTTTCTTCTTCCTTAAGTGGAAAAAAACCCTCAAACAGTAAAGCCCCTATTGTATTTTTTTCACTGCATTTTCAAATGCCTCTCATTTGAAGTTGTTGGTTTTGTTTGTTTTGTTTTGGGGGTGGGGGGGGGTGGTTTGTTTTTTTATTTTAACTAAAGCCCTAAACCAAGTAATACCCAGTGTGACTTCTCAGTCCAACCAGAGAGGATGTTATGTAGGAATAGCTGTGCTAAGACCAGAAATCTATATAGTACAGAATTCTGTGTCCAAATCCATAAAGTAACTTGTTCATAGATAAAGAGCATAAAAACCAAACCATGCATATAGTAATCATTCCCCTTATATGCCATTTAAATTTACAGAGTTTCTGAGACAAAAGTTTGAATCCAGGAAATTAAAGGGAATTAATAACAATTTTTACTAAAATACTTTACATGTACTTTCTCTTTTGGCTCTGTTTCCATTTTGGCCTTTTTACAATACTCTGTGACAAAGATTTCTGCCATTTAACACAGTACAGTAATAAAATAGTTTTTGTTCTGAGCCTGCAGAGCTGGTATTGTAATTATGTCTTATGAAAAAAAGGGAAAATGACCATTCCCTGTTTCCTCTCTTGATCCTCACCCATCTTTGTACCATCCACTTCTACCATATCTGTTTGGAAAGAAGATGAACAGAATTTGCAAGATGTGAGCACCATTTCGCTATATGTGGGCAAAGAATACTTTCTCATTGGTTATTAATTCTTTTCCTAAAAAATTCTTTTTCATCATTGCTGAACACAATATTGAAGTTTTCAGAGAACTAGCCACAATAATTACTGAATTGCTTCCTGCAATCATATCATTAAATTTGGAGCCTGAATATACTGGGTATGCATTATTCCGATCATGTTTTCAAAATGCATTACTTCACTTTTTTTTTTTTATGCTGCATTTTACTTACCATCTTAATTATTGCAATTATTTAGTACTTAGTACAATACTCTGTGGTCTTCAACCATATTATTAAATTCTTTTTCAGATCACTAATGAATATGCTGAATAGCACTGTTCTCTTTACCAACAGGCTCTACTGTTGATCATTCCCCAGCAGTAAATACTGACCATTTATTGGCACTGCCCTCAATCTTTACCTTCAAATTCACAGGAACTTCCCCTTATCAAAATTGTTTCCTTTTTTCCAGTGTTTTGTGGATATCCAATGACATCATACTGAGTCACACTTAACTTGCACATTTTCCGATTTATTCTTACAAGACAAAAATTCTAAAAACATGTGAGGCATGATTTCCCTTTGCAAATAAATGGTTGATCTTTTCCCCATACACCATACCTATGTATGCATCAATAAACATATTGCTTTGATTTTGTAACAATTTTCCCAGGGTAAAAAGTTCTCCTGACTACATTTCCAGGAATCAACACTGTAAGCTTTTTTAAAAAATGCCATCATCCTTGTCACCTTCCAGTGTCAAGAGAAGAATGAAGTAAGTTGCACATAACAGTGATTCAGCAGTTCCACACTGCTGTGTCCTATCAATTAATAGGTAGGTATTATCTGTATCTGGTGATCCTTTTTTTATTACTATGCATTTTATCAATCTATTTTAAGACTACTTATGACTTTTCAGTTTGAGGCTGGGCCACAGATTCAACCCCAATAAAGAAAGGCTCTGGTATAGACAATTTTTTAAGCCTTTAGATAGTAAATACCAAATAAAAAAATATTTCAGCTTTTCTGTAATGGCCCTTTTTTCCTTGAGGGCTTTCACATCTTAGTCATCTATTTGCCTCTGAAATTCCCTAATGCAGTATGTGTTTGAAAAATTTGCTAGTTTTTATTTTCTAGGCAAGTTATTTCTCATAATCTTTTCAAGGCTTTTTTATTATCCTGTCATATTTAAGTTGGCAAAACTGACACTGTTTTCTCTTGTCCTTGCTTGCACAAGACTTACAGTTTTTGAAGGATGTGTTCTCATTTTTAATGTCCTTCTTTCCTTTGCTATTCAATTATGCTGGCTTTTCTGGATTCTCCAAAATTACTTCTGAATGGCAGTACACACCTTAATTCTTTTTTTTAAATTATACTTTAAGTGATGTAGAATATATTTCACTAGTTTTCCACTCCATTTTCCAAGTTCACTCAGTAGTTACTTCCTTAGGTATCACACATACCATTCTCAAGAGATACTTACCTTAACCTGGATGGTTCTCAGTTCTAATTCTAGCTTTTTTCTTTCTTGTACTTCTTTCTTGTATTTTTCTTCTAGTTCTTCAAACTTAGCATCTACAAAGACATGATGAATACTTCTTCATAATCTAACTTAGTACATCGGTAATCTTTTCTAGCCTATTGCTATTACAGGAATAATAAAAATGAACAGTTATCAGAAATATCAGATGATGAGGAAGAAACAACTGTATATACAATATATTCAGAATCTAGGACCTCAAAAAGTACACTGATGGGCTATATGGAACTTGACATTAGAATGAAGACACAGCCGTTAAAAGTAAGGATCCAATGCCAGGATTTTTTTTTTAATATCTCTCTCTCAAAAAATATGTGTATGTACTTGGAGAAGAGAAGGCTGAAGGGTGACCTCATCGCAGGCAACAACTTCCTCGAGGGAGTCAGTGGAGGGGGAGGTGCTGATCCCCTCTCTCTGGTGACCAGCGAGGGGAAGTTCAGATTGGACATTAGGAAAAGGTTCTTCACTGAGAGGGTGGTCAGTCACTGGAACAGGGTCCCCAAGGAAATGGTCACAGCACCAAACCTGTCAGAGTTCAAGGAACTTCTGGATGACGCTCTTAGTCATATGATTTAGTTTTAGGTAGTCCTGCACGGAGCAGGGATTTAGACTCAATGATCCTTATGGGTCCCTTCCAACTTGAGATATTCTATGACTATGTTCTTAAGGGATTTAAGACTCTGGCTTTCAAAGGAAAAAACCTCCCCAGCAATACCATTTTAAATACAGTTATTTAAATCATTTTAATCTAATGCCCATTTCAGGAGTGCCACACTTAATGGAATGCTTGTCATTGACACTACTGTACCCCTTTTCAGACACGTGTAAAGAAATTAAAAGGAATAAGAGTGCAAGAAATTATCTCAGAGTTCCCATCGGTGTAAGACTGAGATGCCAAGCTCACAGAACATTTGTTCACAGCAAAGAGGTAAACGGCATGCATAGTATCGAACACAAGGTTTTTCAGCATAAACTGCATAAGGGTGTCTTGCTACAGAACAGTTCTCCAGTTAAGGAAACTTCCTTTTGCTTTTCAGCTCATTCAAATACTTTAAATCTATTTGATGTCACTAATTTGAAGATAGAAGTGATGCTTTGAAATGGATACAGTGCATAAATTGTGCAGATTATCATACACAATAATATTCTAAATTTAAAATAATTTTCTAAAGAAATAGCACATATGACTCTTGACTGAACTTTAACCGAAGTACCTGTAGTACATGAAAGAAGAAATTTGCTCTTCACTACATGAAGGGAAGAACTGACACTAGGAACAGGCATTTAAAAAATTGCTGCAGTCTGTTGATGGATATTACTATTACTATTCCATGTCCACCAGTGTAGTGCTGAAGAGATGTAATATTTGCAACAAGTGTTCAGTGTGCACTAATTTTTAAACTTGGAACCTATGGTGCTATGAATTAGATACTCTCATAATAAGCTATATAATAGGGACTAGGCAACTCAGTACAAGTGTAATGTTCAAAATACTCCCTCTACCTTCCAAGAAAACTGACAGTTAGCTATCTGTGCTAGATGAAGGAAAAAAAAAACCCACAAACAAAAACCTTTTACCATTATGACTTTGAACAGGTGCTAAAGGACCAGTAGAACATTTCTGAGGAGTGCCACTGAATGATAGGTCTCCTGCAATCAATGTTTGCTGACTTCTCTCAAGCTCACATTTGTATCTGTTTAGAAAAGAAGCAGCAGAAGAAATTAGTACTGGAAACTAAAAGGTTCAATATCTATTTTTAAGAGCCTGAAACACACAAATAAATTATCTGATTCTACAAACTTAGTTTAAAGATCAAGTCAAGAAACATCCACTGAAAATTTTTAGGTACTATCACACAGAAATATGAAGAACATATTTTATTTAGAGTTTCAACATATTTAATCAATTACATAGGAGTCAAAGCTAAAAAACAAAAACAAAACCAAAGTAGATGAAAATCAGTTTGAACTGCTTAAGATCTCTATGAAGCTGTAGTCCTGTAAACTGTAAACAGTGATAACAGAGAACTCTTAATCTTCAATAAGCATCTTTGTAATTGGAAACATACTACTTAATTTACGTTCTGACACTGCACACTTTGAGAAACCTACGCATACCTCATGAAAATGGAATACGTTCCACCTGACAACATATTTTTCATGTGTACCATTTACATTGCACCCAAAATACCACAGCAGACTACCCATTCCAGAGACTTTTGTGAGCATGAAGAGTTACAAGCTCATCCAAAGAAACTAGATAACAACTTTGGAGGTTATACAGCAACTTTCGTCCTGCACAGGTTGGTAAGACAATGGTTTCAGGCTGCAGCCCATCACATCAATGGCTCCACAACTTGCCTTTCCATTTCCCTCCCCTCTCCTTTTACAGCATAAAACCAAGAACTCCTCTCCCAGTGGTTTGTCAGTTGCTATGAAGTGGTAAATGATCAGTTATCAGCATAAACCAAAACCAAATACAAAACAGAAACTGATTGCCAAGACCAAGCTACACGGAGTAACTGATGACCTCTTGTAGAGGACAGCTATACAAAATAATATAATAGAAGATGAGAATTCAGTAAACTGAACTTAATTTTGGGAATGGATAAATGGAACACATATCCTTAGCCTGCAGCCTCTCTGGCCCAACACTTGACAAGCAGATACAGAAAACGTGTGTGGTTGTCAACCCTGTTGAATCTCACTACATTCTTCTTTGACAGATCTCAACAACTCCTTACACAAAGCTAGTGTTTCTACAAGTCATAAATTGTTTTGTTGACATTTAGAATCTTCTCATAGCAGTCAAATCCTTCAACTATCTTTAGTTTTCCCAAATGTGGGGGGAAGGGAGCAAAGGGAAAAAAAATTAAGACCAACAAAGCTTCCTCTTTATTTGCTTTTATTAGAACATGTATGAGGCAGACCATCTAAAAGTTCAAGGAAGTAGACGTACTTCAGGCCATGAAGAACAAAACAAAACAAAACTAACCACCGAAAACCAAACCACCAAGAAACCCAGCATCAGACTCACCCCTCTCTGTGACAGTAATTCTGCATTACTAGTACTAGCACAAGAGTTTATTGTATTGGCAAGATACTCTGCCTTATTGACGCACACAAAGTTTCAGAAATATTTTTATTCAAGAATGGAGAGTGCCTCTAGTATAAGAGCAAGTTTAACACATTGAAACATTCACTTCACAATGGGCAACTGTTCCATTTGCATAGCACTCTCAGATGAAGGATTTTAGACGCATCTGCATTACAGAAGACTGTATGAATTGCATTCCACCCCTACAGACAGCACACATGCTGTCTCAGTAATAATAGTGTTTACAAGTCAAGGTGTTATGAATTAGGCACTTCTTCACCAGAGCAACTGGATTCAGTGATTCAGTCACAGCACTATGGCTTTTGGCAGCTTCCTTTTCCACTCCAATAAGTGTTTATGCCTCCTTCTTCCAGTGGTCATATTTTATTGGTAGACTCGAACTTACAGACTGAATTGTCTATCTACTTTCCTTACAGCTCAAAGCTCTTTGCAGGTTACCTTTGCCAAGTGACTCTCTTGTGTTAGCTTTTTGCTTTGTTTAAAATTACAGAATGAATGGCTCTTTCTTCACATGACACTGCAGAATTCCCCAGAAATAAACAGGAACTACAGGTGCTAACTGCCTCAAGTGGCACACAGATTTATGTAGAAGTCTCTACATTCATGTGTGTATGTAAAAAACAGACTGATGTTTTGAGATTTGGGTCACAAAATCTGAACAAAGTATGAGATGAAGAGAAACTAAAAGACCATGAAGGACACATTAGATGAGCAAAACTAAAAGAATCAGATGAGAAAATAACCATTGCACATAGATTAGAGATACAGCAAGTCCTCACCTCTTAAGTTCTTGTTCTAGCCTTTCGATGTCTTTCTTGCTGGAATTAAGCTGTCCTGACTGAATGTTGACTTGAGATTCTTTTACTTGAAGATCATGTGAAATTTTCTGCTTTGCTTTCTCAAGACTATCGCACAATTCCATCAAGCTCTGGTTCTCTCTTTTCAGTGTCACAGCTTCATTTTTTTCGTTTTCAACCTAGGAATATAGACCATTTCAAAGTGTCTCAAGTCCTCTCTACTCTTCTGTTCAATTATTATTATTTTAATAACACAAAGTTTACATACTGTTATTTTCTTCCTAGCATTTCAAAGTCCTGACAGGGCTGAAAATGTCAGATATACACATTGTTTAAATACTCTTGTGTGTGAACAAAACCACATTTCCTAAAATTCAACTCAGTGACATTAACAACTTCTATTTATTGATGAGACGCAAGCTCATAAAAAAATAAATCAATTCATAAATACTAATAATCCACACTAGTCTGCATTCTTCACCGATTACCTCGCTTCTCTTTCCAGCCTAGCAACTTTAGCAACCAGAATACCCTGACTCACTAAACAAAGAACACACAGTGATTATCAAGAGTCACAGCTTTGAAACTGGCAGTAGAGATGTCCTCCTCCTCTCCTCCAGCTTCTGAGGGGTGGGCTTCTTTGCACATTACATCTTTGCACATTATTTTCACTGAAAAGTAGTGACTATTAGCTGCTGCTTCTGAGATTTTTAAACCACACCTATTCAAGCACACCCCTTCTTTTTGTTTGGGCAGCATAGCAGTTCCTATGGATGGTTGAAATAAGTACCTGGAAATTCAGCGGAAGAAACTCAACTAGGCTTAAGTTTTGCTAGAAAGTTGTAGCAGCCTAAAGGGAATAAAAGGCAACCTTTGTAAATTGCCTGTGAGCTGTATGCAAACATTACAAAACGAAATTCAACCAAAAGGGTCACTTCTGGTCTGAAGCATGGCAGGATCCTGACCAAGAGGGTCTCTGGCTTCCTGGCTAGGGGACTGACAGGGTAGAGTCAGATAAGCTGTAAAATTACGGCCCTAATAAAGAAAAAGAAAACCAAATCCCAAGATACAGTCTCTTGACTGTATCTCTCTATACAGAAAAAACAGCGAATGACAAACTAACCAAAAGATGATCGGTATCTGCAGGCAAGGTGAAATAGTAAGAGGCTGCCAACGATGCAGCTCTGTTTTATATAACAGGCCTAGTTGTTATCAAGATTTTTAACAGGTGTAACAATAAAGTAATTTCTTTTCCTAATCATAAAGATATGTAAGACAGCCTCAAAGTAAACATAAGCACCTGGAGATGGACAATCATGCCAAACACAGACAGAAGGCAGCAATTCTATTAACAGTCAATGAGAACCATGTCAGAGAGAACAGTCAATGAAAAGGGACAATATAATGAGTATGAAGTTAGGTGAAGATAAGCAGTTTATTCTTCTATGCTACCTTTCCGGTCAGTCAGTGGGAAGAAACAAAACACAAACCTACCCCCTAACAACAACCAAATAATAAATATTTATAATTGTGTTTGGCATGGAGAACAGCATTTTAGGGAAATGACTGCAGTACCTAACGTTACCTTCTGTTTCTGTTTTTGCAAAGCTGCTTCCAAAGATTCTAACTGGAATTGTCTTTGCTGACGCTCCTTTTTAAGCTTGTCTACTTGACTTTCCAGCTCATGAATCTTCTGAAGGACTCTGGGGGAGAGACCTTCTTTCCATTCCTCCACAGCCCAGCTCATATTGACGGGATTCTTGTTTAATACAAAACGGACAGTACTGTGCCTGAAAGACAAAGACAACTACAATTAGTTGAAAGAGGTGAAATAAGCCTCTGTTTTAAACAAATTGCATTTTTAAGCTTAGCAGTGTAATATAGTATTTCAGAATACAGTATTTCACAACAGTGCAGGCTTCCCGATCTAAACACCAAGCAGCAACTTTTGGTCCTCTTTTGACACACTACTGTCCAGTTAAGATGAATTTTTAAAAACCCCATATTAATCAACTTCCTAACAATAACCAGGTTTATATTCTTATAATTGCATTTGACTACTGTTTTTCAGAAAGCTTCTCTCCACGTCTTATTTTGACATTCACATTGCAGAAACTCATTAGCACTTATGACTGCATTGTACTTTTCTGGTGTTTAACCTGAAAGCCTTGTGAAAACCCATGGCTTTGTTTTAGGTGGCAGCTATGCTTCTTTCATTACAGAAGTTTTTCAAACCAGGACTGCTGAGCTTGGGGCGCCGAGAATGCTCTCCACTGGCAGAAACAGCTGTATGGTACTTACAAGTTTGACACACTCATACAATTTTAATTGTTGTTGTAATAACTGACTTCAGAGGATCTGGCACAGGCTTACTTTCTCCAGACACCCAAACAGGTCAGAGATCATTTGTGAGAGAGAAGTTACCTCACAACAGCTAAAACGAGTGCGGACGGACAGAGCCCATCCAGGACTGGGGGGGTCGGGGTGTCGGGAACCTCACTGGGCTTGACCCCCGGCGCAGGGAGCAACTCCCCGGCTTTGCCGCCGGCCGGCCGGTAGCATGCCGCCCCCTCACGGGGACACACCACGCCTGAGGCGGGCACCGCCGCCCTACGGGACAGACCGAGGCAGCGCCCTGCTAACGGCCTCTACCCGCTCTGTTACGGCGTCACCCG
>NW_010532573.1:32520-60698 GCF_000687285.1 Phaethon lepturus | reverse complement strand
GCCGTGTAAACCGCCCCGTGGTCAAAAAACCCAAAATTCTGACGACGGCACCAGTCCCTGAGCCACGTGTTGATCAGGTGTGCTTTCCTGTTCCTTTCAGCATTCCTCCCTGCCACTGAAGGGATTGATGAAAACACTACCTGTGCTCTCGTGCCATCGACCAGTCACCCCAGTGCTCTCAAGTCCTTTTTGACTGCCTTTGGGCTTCTTAGTGCAACCTCATCGTTGCCAACCTGCATGACCAACAGTAGGTAGTAATCAGTGGGCTGAACCAGACCACGGAGTTTCCTGGTGATGTCTCTCACCCAGGCCCCGGGGAGGCAGCAGACTTCCCGGTGGGTTGGGTCTGGTCGACATATTGGGCCCTCTGTACCCCTCAGAAGGGAGTCACCTATGACAATCACCCTCCTTTTTTTCTTAACAGAGGACGTCTTGATGCGTGGGTCTGGCTGACTCATCCTAGGCACCCCCTTGGACGGACCTTTGTCAGGGTCCTCATGTTCCTGTCCCTCATGTTCCAGAGCTCCACGTCTGTTGTGTAAGGGCAGCTGGGACAGTGAGGGAGGACAGGAGGGGGTTTGCTGGCCTTTCCAAGCAGGGACCTGCTTCCGTTTCCCCTCATCTCTTAGGTCCCCTTCTTCTGCCCGGCAGCAAGAGGACAGGGGATCCCCTGCCCTTGTGGAGCCTCTCTAAGTATATCTTCATGCATTAGTCCCTTAGTGGTTTTAGTCATATGTGTAAAAACAATCTGAGTTTTTACTGCAGCATTTGGGATCCAGTAGGAGCAGATACCCCAAAATACAAAATTCCCTGTGTGTATACCAGCCATGGGTGCTCTTACTGTTTCTGGGTGGGAAAAAGATGAGGAGAAGAGAGAAGGAAAGGACATAAAAAGGGAGGCACTCTAAACCTTCAGATGAATGTTATTAAAACACAAAAAAAAAAATTAAAAAGGTTAACTTCTAACAGAGAGGCTCTAAAATATTTTTGAAACACAATCTGTGGCAGAATGTTCACTGGTAAGTGGTGAGAATTATAACTCAAAGGAAATTCTGGTGACCTGAAAATTTCAAATTAATAATATTGTTAAGCATTGACAAAGTGTCTGGCAAATTAGCAGGAAAGGAGCAACAACAACTGTGATTTATAATAGAGATTTTGTCCATAAGGCAATCATATCGATTGTTTGTGTATATGGCAATTGTAGGTACAGTTTTCTCACCTAGCGGAATCTTCATCACATTAAACAGAAACATTAACAATGAAAGAAGCTGAAAAGACTTAACATTTTATTAGGTACATTTTTTTCTATATATTTATTTTATTATGCGCAAAAAATATTACAAGATCACATAAATGATGTTATTAAACTACTAACTCTTTGCTAGTCACTGGCATAAATTCCTGGTAAGGCCATGCTTAGGAATTTCTCTACGTGGAAAGAGCCCATTTTGAAGAATCTAAGGACAAAGAGTGAAGACACCTCCTTTAATATTTGTTATCAAAGTTAGATCCGTTTGTATAGCAATGATTCTTACAACCTCAGTATGAAGATACGTCTCCTTTATTTCTCTTTCACAGAATGAATATCGAGGATGTACATAGTTGCACATAAGGAAACCAATTATACCATAGTTTCTTAATGTGCTGGCTTCAGCAATGGAGAAAAGTAGAGAAATTCTGGACCCTTTCCTTCATTCTGGCCACTGATTTCCCCATCTGCTTTACATCCCATAAAGACTGTTTGCATAGCTGTTTAAGGTAGATCACTGAAATGATCTGGATTAAAAGCAGTCCTAAGGGATAGTTAGTTTATAGTGGAAATGCTATAGCATCCAGATAACTTGTAATTTAAGGGTTTACAATTTGTGCATAGTTTTCCTAAATCACCACATCAATCTTCCACTCTTTCTGATTTTTCTAAGTATTCAGTTGGCCATTTCCTAACTGTGTATTAGAATATGGTGTTCTAACTTCAGTGGAAGAGCATCATAGTGTGGAAGTCTTTCTGCAAAAGCAGCAGTAGGTTAGCTCAAAATTTGTAGGTTAGCTTAAAAACTTCTTGCAATTAAACTTTAAAGAATTTTTTTACTCTTTTTCCACAACTACTAATCTTCCTTCACTCTGCAGGAGAAAGGGAGTGAGAAGGGTAGGTTTCATGGGGATAAGGTGTATGAATTTACATCCTCTGTTTCTTTTTCAAAAAGTTTCCACGACCCTAACACCTATGAATTTTTATTATTTTACTGTCTTATACACAGACAATCTACTGACTTGAGTGTAGAATGAAGAAAGGAGTATGCAAACTTTTTTTGTGCAGATAGTTGGGCCAATCCATTTCACAAGTCTAGCACTAAGGATAACATTGGTCGTCTGGCTGCCCTAGAAGTTGTTCCTCAATGTTAACAGTATTGAGATAGCACGCTGATGCAGTGCAGTGCATCTACAAGTGCACCATAGCTCACAGGTTCAGAGTTCTGCTGAGATGCTTGAAAACTCTGCCTTACAGTCTTGTCTACTTGGGTGGCTACATAGCTCTAACAATTTGCACAAATATTTTGTTTTGTTCATTCAGTCTATATAAAGAAACTCATTATTACCTCCTTTTTATCTGAGAAATACAGTTATCTTGTTTACACAGCTGCCAAAGCTAATACACTAGGGACCTTATCTCCATTCCGTTGCAGTGTACTCTGCTACAGTGTAACTTCAGGAAAAAACAATTCCTAATTCTCCTTTTTAGGAGTTCTGCTTACATATCTTCCTGTTCTTTTAATAACAAAGATGAATACAGAATCTAAAAAGCATTGGGAAATAATAACTGGTGAGAATTTCTTTATTATTTCATTATTTATTATTTCATTATTTCATTAGCTTTGGCTTTGTGTGTGTATTTGTGTGTGTGTAGTCACTCTCCTTAAATGTCACAAGGGGTTATCTTTAATTTCTCATTAAATCAAAATGAACAGGAAATATAGAAGGGAGAGTTTCATAAGAAACATGATAAACACTGAAATAAAAGTAAAATTCTAGGTGTTTCAAATTTCAGCAAATATTTTTGTCGTCCATATTATAACTAAATGGATTTTTCTAGATAGATATCAAAAGATATTGAAGATTAGAATGGAAAACATCTACTTGGATTTTTCATACTTTCTAATCTGTTGTCTGATATCAAATAAATATGACGCAGATGGCTAACTTGTTCAGCAATGTCAAATGAGGAATTTCTATTTGAAATGAATAAATGTGTGAACAGAATTTAAGTCCTTCATGGTGATTAATTATTTTGACTTATTTTGATTTTAGGAAGTTTACTGGGATTAAACTCATTTTCTAATTTCAAATGAGTTGTGAGGCTCCATGGGAATTAAATTGATTTTGCCTTTTACTTTAAGCTATATCATTTATTTCAACTGGTAACATCACTTTTGTCAGCATTAATTGCATCTGACACATGAACATTGACATATACTATTATTCTACCTCTGTGCTAAGCTTGCAAAAAATCCCTAAAATATTCAAGCAATAATCCCATATTTTACACATTAATAGTGTTGATACTTAAATATTGAACTGATTGTACTGGGTCTGGCTAAGATTCTTCACAGCAGCCCATAGAGTGCTTTGCTTTGCATTTGTGACCAAAAAAAGTGCTGGTAACACACCTGTGTTTTGGCTATGGTTGAACAGTGCTTGCACAGACTCTAGGCTTCTTTTTCTAACTGCGTACGTGCTCCTCTACCCCTGCCCAGCGAGTGTGGGGTGGGGGCAAGACACAGACAGGAAAGCTGACTCAAGCTGGCCCAAAGGATATTCCATGGCATATAATGTCATGGCTAGCAATAAAACTGGGACAGAGGAAGAAAAAGGGGGGGGTGTGCCTTCCAAAGTGGCTGTTGCTTGCAGATTGGCTGTGCATTGGTCTGTTTGTGGGAGGTGGTGAGGAATCATCTTTGCATCATTTGCCCTTTTTCCTCTTTCCTTTGCTTAGTAAATGGTCTTTATCTCAACCAGTGAGTTTTCTCACTTTTGCTCATCCTATTCTTTCCCCAATCCCATGGGGGGTAGAGGGAGGCTGGGGAGTGAGTGAGCAGCTTTGTGGGTGTTTAGCTGCTGGCCCAGGTAAACTCATTACACTGATCCATATTAGATTCTGTGTTAGTTTTTATAATCAGTCATATTAAAATTAAATTAATATACAAAATACTTGCACAACAGAAGCAACAAGATACAATCTGAAAGATCTATTCAAGTAAATATTCTAATGCTCACTTCAAAATAAAGCTCTGCACATTATAATACTAAGAACCATTCCAGTTTTAGCAAGAACAAAGCAAGAGATAAATCAGTCTCATCCCTTGAAAATAGATACTCTTTTAACATGATCTTTATAACCTCTAGATAATCTCATTTGTATACATGAAATACCTACCTCAATACAAAGATAATAATGTGCAAAGGAATAGGTATTTTTACATTACGTAAGCCCTAATGGTGTCAGGCATTTGCTTTGTAAGTATCATAAAACATTGGTCTCAACCTACTGTGATTTCACTAATGTCTTAGCAGAGTCCTTAATTCTAAACACCTTATTACTCTATGTGTACATATTTGGCATCTTTGGGTATTATACCAGTGTAATAATAAGTAATAGAAAAATAAATATTTAAAATATACCATAAATTAGTTTCTACATTTTTTAATTTCTACCATTACTCCACTAACAGAAATCATATTACTTCATCTACATGCTAACCCAGGAAATATCCAAATTCTATACTTATTCATGCTATACTAAATATGCTAGAAAAACCAAGAAAAATAAAACTTTTTGCTAGATCTTTCTGTTGTGTTTTATTTAAATGCAAGTTTTAAGATAAATAGCAAACAACTAGTAACACTTCAGAGGTATTTCCTTAATTGAATAAAATTCAAAACCTCCTATGTTAATGCTCATTAGTAGTGTTGAACTGATAAGCCCAATCCAATATTTATAATGATGATATCTCAAAAAATATTTTCAATAGCATATTCATTAACATTATGACTCTTTTCTATGCTATACAGAATTATCAGAAATAAATGGCCTTTTGGACTCTGTGTTGCCTAAGTCTTTGAAAGGTCTAGGAAGTATTATCATTGCTTTATAATTTTTTCTTTTAAATCTAAATAATTTATGATATTTCTAGATAAGCCTGGAAACATGAGTCATATACTTAAAAGGATCACTATTATATTCATGGTAGGCCAAGAAACTGTCTCAGAAAGACAGGACTAATAAGGATTTCCAGTCCTCCAATCCTTCGGCAGCTTTCAGATTAGATTCTAAATTTTTCTTGCTGACCTCTTATTCTGTCTTGAGACCCAGCTATGACTTTTCCTATTTAATGTAAGAAAGAAAGTGAAAGGCATTTATAGATTGACAAGATGATGGATCTTGTGTGAATCAGTCACACAAAAATAACCCTGGACTATCACTCTTGCTAGCCTCTTAGGCTGACAAAGAAAGGGGTGGTTTGTAACCCATTTATAAGTTTTCTTTTAAAAACAATAAAGACAAGACTGGCTCTCAGAGGCAGTAGGACTGCTAAAAATTAAATCATATAGAAATTGCCTGTTCTGTCTGAGCAGGATTCAGAATGATCTCACATGCTTTTTAGTGTTATGAGAAGTACAAAGCCTGGTCACTGCTAGGTTTTGCAACATACATATTACCTCTTGATTAATTAACATACATTCAACCAGAATTACTTCAAACATACCTAGGAACTGTTGCATGTAAATCTGATATATTGCTCAGATAGTTGGAAACAAGTAATACATCACCTTTCCTGGTCAACATCACATCCTGAATCACTGAGGGCTCATACATCTGTAATCAATGTTGGCAACAGTTCCTTAATTTTTGAACTATTGCCTCTCTGGCACTTCCTTCAGTTGTAACCCAGAGGTTAAGGCAGTGATCTCCTCACTAATATCCCAGCACATTCGTATGTCTTCCACAGTCATTCCATTCAACTGTGGGCTAATCATAAAGGCCAAGACCCAACTGCCTGAAGCTCGTCAGGAAAGGTCTTCCTGCATTATAGTAAATCATTTGCTAAACTCATGAAGTAATCCTCCTGTTCTACTCAGTACTGGTGAAAGTGTCCAAGGAAATATTCCATTTCAGGACACAAATATCAGAAAGTTGTGTATCAACCTTAGACATCTTTGGAGAATAATGTAGGAAATATGATCAGCTAGGGAAGACTGAAGAATTTGGAGTACATAGTCCGTAGAAAATGAAGGACATTCAACAGCTGTATTCAAATATTTGTGCCAACCATCTCCCAAAAGAAGAAATAATTGTTCCCCTTATTTACTCAGCAGACAGAAGCCTGCTAAGCAGAGATAATGAACCAGGTAGGGTATTTACAAAGCCATTTCAAACATTAGGCATTTTTCTAAAGTTAAAAATAGCTAATACCAAGCATAGCTCGAACAATAAGATTCTACCTCCACTGCTGGAGGTTTGTAAGTATTAATCAGGCAAGTATTTGCATGTATAGGTAAACTTGATCTTGCCTTTGAAGTTAAATGACCCCTTGCATTTTTTTAACCTTACTTTCTAACTGTTATAATAATGAAAACAGATTAAGACTGTCTTTCAGGGAGCTTCTTAAAGCATAGTTTCATGATACAAAAATCCAACAACCTAGTGATACCAGTAACAGCTATAATTTCTGTAGCTCAAAAGGAACTAAGACAGAAGAAAATCTTTTCTCATTCAAGTATTTTTTCAGATAGCTACTTCTGCTTTTTTGATAGAACTCTTTTTTCTGTAGCAGTTAATACATAATCCAGCAGTGTTATTCTTTGTCACAGTGACTGAAGATATTTTTTATGTAAACTAAGAAAACAAACCTCATCATGTAAGATTTTTAAGAAGAGGTGATATACAGCAGAAAGAAAGAAAAGGGGAAAAGCAGGCAAACATGACTAAAAGGCCAAAAGAATAGTTATTAAGATCAATGGCAATTTATATGACCTTATTTTGAAGAAAGTACTTTGAAAGTATTTTAAAGCTGAATAGCTTTTACCCTTGGGTAAAAGAAGAGAGAGTTCACATTGTCTAAATCAGCTTCTCCATTTGGATCAGAAGTGCAGTCCCAAAATACACCCACATAGCATTCTTTGGTTCTTATCGCTGAATAGTCTTGAAACATGCAAACTGGATTCCTCTCAGATGTAACTGAACCATATCTGTACTCTGTATCTCTGACCTGTGTTCCTATGCCTAGTGGTTGTTCAGTCCATGGGCCTAAATTAGAGCTAGTCAAAGTTAAAATGCATTATAAGTATATAACACAAACAGCATTAGGCCCTTCAGTCTAAGGCAGGTGAAAAAAAAGTGGGGGGAGCAGCAAACCCACAGATCCTGAGGGAAATCTTAGCTGGTTTTTTTTTTTTTTTAATCCGGTTAAATAAATATAGACCTGTTTCAAAATTCTGAAATGCTAAAGCAGAAGCAGAAACAGGACACAACTTGAAATTTCTTCCAGCAGTTGTGATCTTGTTTCATTATATATGGCAGCCTCTGAGACCTGGAAGTACTATATTCCAACACCAATAGGATCAATAGTGTCAGGATGCTCATGCTTCACGGGGTTACAGTCCTCCTTTGTGAAGGAAAACACTGAGCACTTGGGTATCAGGAGAGGAGTCTTGTAAGTTCTTGATTAAAAACAGGAATGTACTAGTTTTAATATATTTTTATATTTATAATATAATCTAAATTCTATCATAGCATGGCAACTTTATTAAGAATTAGTATAATTTTATTTGATTCACAACCTCAGAAATAATAACCTCATTGGGATTTCTGCCATCTTTCCTTCCTTTTTTCCTCCCTCTTTTCCTCCCTCATTCTTCCTTGCTTCCTGCCTTCTTTACCTCCTTCTTTCCCACAACAATAAGACCAAAATGAGCCTTTCCATTGTTTTCATTTCTGCAATGGATGGAATATCAATCAAACATTGAAACATGACTCTTTGGATGTGCTTGCGTTCACCAGCTGGTTCAGAACTGCTGAACACCCCAGAGAAGCTTTGATCAAATACAGTTGAGTGCAAACGTGAATAATTTCTGGCTGTAAACTAGTAATCAGGTTGAAGATCTCAAATATTCAAAGCCTCGTTAGTATTAAATTATCTTTTTTTCTTTTTAAATAAATAATAAAAACAAATAAAATAATTTGATTCCACTATTCTGGAGGGGGGAGGGGAAAGGGGACAAAATAGAAAATTAGTTTTTCCCCTTAAAGTCAAGGAAAGCTGCAACAACATACAAAGTTGACTCTCATACTTGCAGACTCGTATTTTCTGAGAGACATCGCACCATTTCTCAGTAGACAGGTGAAAGCATCTTAGATGATGCTAAATGTTTGCTTTCATTAAACCCATCATGGATCTTACAGCCTCTGATGCTACACATTTGTCTATCAACCTTAAACTGTTAAATGAGGCAATTTACTCTCTCCATTTTTTATTGTTCTTATATGTCTTAAAGAAATGTTGTAGCTGAGCTTATATTATGAACTCTTTGTTCCTGAGAAGTTATTTATAGCTTGGGCTATATAGCTGGGTTGAAAAATGATGTACCTTTTAGCTCAGAGGTAATTCTTTTTTCTGATTTTCTTTTGTTTTATAGAAAACTGGAAAAGCACAAAAAAAACCCCAAAGCCCTAAAAAACCTCCATTAGGTCAACAAATTTATAATATTTGCATCATCAAAACAGCTGTTGAAGGTGATAAGCACTGAAGCTTGTGAGGAAGGTAGTAGACTGTATTTGATCGATTGGGATTTCTAATTGTTCTTTGGAACACGATCCTGACTTTTATTTATATAGATTTAGTGCATGACACAACTGGGCCCTAAATCCCAACCGTGTAGTCCAAAATCTACAATTTCCAGTTAAGAAAATTTAAAATATAGACGGAAAAAAGAAAGTTAAGTGTAAAATACACAGCTTTGTGTATAATTTTTTTAGGTACTGTTGTATTGGGTTTATGTGGAAAGTTTTTCATAGCTGAGGAGGCTGTGGGGGTGGCTTCTATACAAAGACACCAGAAGCTGCCTTATGTTGGACAGAGCCAGTTCCAGCCAGCTCTGAGATGGACCTACAGCTGGCCAAAGCTGAGCCAATCAGTGATGATGGTAGCACCTCTGCGGTGACATATTTAAGAAAGGGTAAAAAACGCTGCACAACAGCAGCTGGGAAAGAAGAGTGAGAAAATGTAAGCCAATCAATCCTGCAGACGCCAAGCTCAGAGAAGAAGGACAGGGAGGAGGTGCTCCAGGCACCAGAGCAGAGATTCCCCTGCAGCCCATGGGGAAGACCATGGTGACACATCTTGTCCCCCTGCAGCTCATGGAGGTCACTGGGGATATTCACACTACAACCCAAGGAGGACTCCATGCTGCAGGGCGTGGTTGTGCTCTGAAGGAAGCTGTAGCCTGGAGGGACCCCATGCTGGTGCTGGCTCATAGCAAGAACTGTGGCCTGTGGAGAGGAGCCCACGTTGGAGCAGAGTTGCTGGCAGGACTTGTGACCCTCTGGGGGACCCACACTGCAGCAGTCTGTTCCTGAAGGATGGCACCCTGTGGGAAGGACCCTGGCTGGAGCAATTTGGGAAGCACTGCAGCCCATGGGAAGGACCTACACTGGAGAAGTTACTGAAGGACTGTCTCCCATGGGAAAGAACCCATGCTAGAGCAAGGGAAGAGCATGAGGAGGAAGGAGCAGCAGAGACAGAGTGTTATGGACTGACTGCAACCCCCATTCCTCATCTCTGTGTGCCGCTCAGGGGTAGGAGGTAGAAGATTCAGGAGTGAATTTGAGCTTAGGAAGAAGGGAGGTGTGGGGGAAAGATGTTTTTTTAGATTTGTTCTTATTTCTCATTATCCTAGTCCATTACAATTAATTGATAATAAATTAAATTAGTCTTCTCCAAGTCGAGCTCATTTTGTCCATGACATTAATAGGTAAGTTATCTCCTGTCCTTATCTCAACCCACAAGATTTTTGTTATATTTTCTCTCCCTTGTCCAATTGAGGCCTGCTGAATATGAGTGAAAAAGCAGCTTGATGTGCATCTGGCAGACAGCCAAGTTTAACACACCACAGCCAGAAAGGTTGTCAATTCTCTATTTGCTATATTTTGTTGTCAATTATAAATATACACTTTTTCACAAGCTTTATCAGAAGCTTCCAGAGCATGGGTTAGATTGCCTTTAGGAAGCCCCCAAGTCCCTTACTGAGAAAAACAAAACAAAACAAAAACTTCAATATGGTGGTAGATAAGAAAGAAGAAAAAGAAATTATTAAGTTACAGCTTTCCTACTAGAAATACTTTGGAGTTTAGTCCAGAGAATGACAGCCAGTGAGGTGGGTGAGAAAGAATTTAAACTGAAGGACATGTTAAAGGGAGGAAGAAAAGCACTTTGAGATTGTGTCATTCTAGAAAAAGGAAAAATTTAAGTACTTAAGGTTTGATTTGGAAAAAACATTGAGTAAGACCTGTTTAGAAAACAAGCAGGATCATGCCCCTGATCCTAGTCACAGTTTCGATCAAAAATACTTGCTGGGAATGCCTCAAGATCTTAGGTACCAAACACAGAAGCACTGGCAAGAAGACCTAATAAGATTACCTTTTTTTAGGCTGGGACACTGGAAAGAATTATTCCAATTTCATCTGATTACTATAACCGTGAATATTATTATTTAGATCCTTAATAACAATTCCTCACACTTTTAATTGTTCATGCTGAGTGTAAATCGTTCTTGCAAGATGTCGTGGCTACAAAAATATGTCCTTGACATATACAAGGACATTGTATATGTCCTTTCATTCAAGTTTTTAGAATGGAAGGACATATACAACCTGTGTCTGCTGAAGGACTTCATCATTCCTTTTTAAAAGTTGTACAGAATGAGGAAAAGTGTCGCCTTTGTGATGGTCCATGATCACTTATAGCCCCTTGAGTTAAAAATGCAAAGTCCTATTCCCATGAATAATACTTCCTTGGATAAATAGTCCTAGATCCCACCAAACTCTCATATTGTACTGTATCCATAGGAAATTATTATCACTACTACCATTGTTATTAATTCTTTCACATATTGTAACATTAAATGGAAAGCAAAATGTAATAAAAATAAAAGTTATTATATATTCCATAATAAGACTGGTGGTTTTGTGTCTTTCCAGTATTTATGGATGCTTATCATACTTTCTTTTAACTGTCTTTATACAACCTGCACACATTCAGTTCTTTTAACCTTCCTTTAAGTTTTACTCCCTTCAGCTCTGTGTTTGTTTTTATTCCTCATGTCTCATCTCTTACCCTTTAATTATTCAGTCTTTCTCCAGTAATTGTATACTCAAGACTGAATATTATATTCTGGACAACAGTATACAACAGAAATGCAGTCCATATCTCAAAAAGTATTTAAGCACGTAAATCGCCTTATGCATATGATAAATATCATTAATGTCACTGAAAGGATCTAAATATACAGGTGTGTAGACTTCATACTGTGCTTAGGAGTTACACAGAGGAAATATATTTTTTCCATTCAGTGAAATATCAAAAATTCTCTATCAATGATTGATTTTATTTTTTTTAAGTAAGCACTTATTTAGGTGTTACAGGATTCTGGCCATCATTGGGGTTTTTCTGCATTACTACTTTCCCTATGTTGGGCTTTATTTCTTGTACATTTTCTGGAAAAAAAAAAATTACTGTTTGTTATTATGGTTCAGATTTCCATAATTTTTCTCTTGTATTATTTGTAATTACCAATTTTTTACCTGTTTCCAGTTGACAATTCGTAAATGTCATTAGAATCTTGATGCTTTCAAAATATCTGTATTAGTCATAATATATATTGACAACTGTCATAGTCTGAAGTGTCATAGGATCACAGAATCTTTAGGTTGGATGGGACCTTTAAAGATCTTCTACTCCAACCCCACTGCAATGAGCAGGGACATCTTCAGCTAGATCAGGTTGCTCAGAGCCCCGTCCAACTTGACCGTGAATGTTTCCAGGAATGGGGCATCTACCACTTCTCTGGACAACCTGTGCCAGTGTTTCACCACCTTCATTGGGAAAAATTTCTTACTTATATCTAGTCAAAATCTACCCTCTTTTAGTTTAAAACCATTACCTATTGTTCTATTTCTATAGGCCCTGTTAAAAAGCCTATCCCCATCTTTCTTATAAACCCATTATAGTACTGGAAGGCTGCTCCCCCCGGAGCCTTCTGTTCAGCTTTTCAGCAGGCTGAACAGCCTGTCTTCATAGGAGAGGTGTTCCACCCCTCTGATCATTTTTGTGGCCCTCTTACAAGTTAATTACTTTATTTTTCTTACAAATCTTTGCTTATTGTTTTCCAATTGATTTTCAGTCCAGATGATGGCATTTGTATCTAGCACAAATAAAATTTATTAGGAGAGGGATATTTTGCCAAGTATTTCACATCAAATGTCACACTAAAACAAATTTGTCTACTATTTTCTCCTCAGTTACCATGCTTCTGCCTTTTTTTCTTCCTTGATCATTTTCCACTTCTTCACAGGTCTCACATATTTTTCAAGCGTCCACTACCATGGATTAGGTTAGTCATATATGAATCTTCAGATAAAAATGAAAGACAGAAATATAGCAAAATTAGTGGAAAGTTTTATAATACAGTTGTAATTTTCTCATGCAGCAAAATTTTGCCCAAAATTATCTCGGAGGTTTTAGTGCCCTCTAGTGTGCTACAATTTTAGCTTTTTTTTTTTTCCTCTGGATTGACTAGCTCCAAATATGTACAAGATAAACAAGCTGAATTAATACCCAGAGGTCTGAACATTGTCCAGCGAGGACAGGGGGGTACAGTAGTAATCATGTGGCATAATTATTCAAAACCACATGAGTGTTTACAAATTTAAGAGGCACTTTCCCACATATGATTTTTGGATGACAGAGGCCTTGGCACATTTAATCTTACACAACTGTATGCAATGTATAGAAAGTGGTAGTTTCTGTGGGAGGAGTTGAGAGGTATCTGAGAAACCTGAGCAAATGATTTGGCGTATATTTGTTGGCATCCCAGTAGTATCCAGGAGGGAAAATATTGCACCATTCTCATTACCACAGACACTGCTTTGAATTCTTGCAGCTTGCTTTCATGCTGTTCACATGATGTCTGAAGGATGAGACAAATAAGTATTTTAGATTTTTTTGGGTTAGGATCAGAGACTGAGGGGAAGCAAAGATGGACTACTACAGATTAGAAAAATATGGGAAATAAACAGATCCACTGTGAAAGAAAGAGGGAAAACAGAAAAAGAAAATGTCTTTAAAAGGAAGAGAGTTAAAATATTGGGATAGACAAATAGGAGAGGAATGCTTAACTCCTGTCATGGCCATAATAAATCAAAATCTATAGGACATGTTCCAGTTCCAGAACCAAATTCAGCAATGCTCACATTTCCCCCTTCAGACTTTCCCTTCCCAATCCCCATCCTCTCTGCAGCTCCTAATTCTATTATCTACTGCCTGAAGATTGACAGATTGTATGCAGTGAAAGAAAAAGAAAAAAGAAAAAAAGGACCATTTTTTAATGTATTTCCCATTTTTGCATTGAGTCAGTGTTGCAAATTCCTCTTGTTACATATTGCCTTTGTGAATTTTGTCAAACTGCACTGTATTGAACATTACATATATGCTTTTCTTCAGATTTTATATCAACATCAGCACAGTGTCTTTGTATTGTGATGATTCTAACATTTCTCCGTCTGGGGTTAAAAAACTTTGCTTGCAGAAGGATTTTTGAAGGTTTTTCTTTTTTTTTCTAATTGTCTTCCTTAATTTTGATTTATTTTAGGATATTATTGTTAGAATTTTCCTCTTAGAAATTTTTTCCCAAACTGCTATTAATTTTCCTAGAATTATTCACAACTATTCAATTGATTCTCTGAGTTCTTTTGTTTAGTTAGACTTTCTTTTTTAATGGAAACATTCTGGTTATGTGTATACAATTTAGACTAAAATTATATTTCTCTCAGCCTGGAGGTTAGGGCTTTCTTTTGTTCACAGCCAAAGTATAAAAGTTTTACATTCACCTTTTCAGCAACAATATTTTTGATGAATGACACAATTCAAAGGTCTGAAACTTCTGGACACAGATTCTCAGTTTTCACTAATTAGTAGAGTAGCTTGGTTTAGGTAGATAGCTTGATCTTTAAAGTAGAGTTTTTTAGTTTCAAGTTTTTTTAGTTTTAGTTTATTTCAAGCTGGGTTTTTATCAAGTAAGTGGTGAGGACACCTACCTAATATAAGATGTAGTTTCCTGTATATAACTGTGCTACACTTAAATTCTTTGGCATGACATGGAGCTGGCTATGCAAATGTTATTAGAGAACAAGAAAAAAAAAAAGGGAAAAAAACCCACCAACACCCCCCCACCCCTTGCATTTATGCCAGTCTACTTCACTTCATCCTGTTTTATCTGTAGGGAATACGAGGGGCCAGGGGCTGGTCTGGGGCAAACTCCCTTAAGTTCACTAGCTCAGGAGCCATACAGAACCAATCCAAAGTTCATTTTCTACATAAACTTCTAGCTGTGTAAAACCTACATTTCCAAACCAGTGCATGTAGTTTAACACTGTCCTCTTCCTGGAAGTGAGGAATATAACTGTTTTGTGTAACAATAAATAGATCTGTGTAAACTAGTGTACATAGTACCAGCACCTATTTTTAAAGCATGCAACAGCTCTCCATCCTGTTGCCAAAGTCCTATCAAAGACCTCCTTTGAACTCAGAACATCTAGTAGATGGTTGAGGAAAATCTCTCTTGTTTATCTGGGTTCCTTTTTAAGATTTATTTTCAGTTCTTCATTGTTCCTACTTATTTGTGGTATCTAACTTAACTTAACTCACTAAAGCTTCCCTGAGTACCATCTGATGGATATCATTGTTGCTTTTGCAAGACAGTGTGCCAGAAAAAACATCTGGTTTTAAATGACAGTGAATTAGGCCAACTCTCTGATCTGAATCCTGGGAGGTTAGAACATACAGCAGGCAAACCCCTTCCTTTTATGTATATAGTGCAAAAGACATCTCTGTTTATTATTTGCTTTAGAAAAGCTATCAAAGTGTAAACAGAAAGTGTAATAAAATAAAATTAAAAAACAACAAACAAACAACAACAAAATATCTAAATATCACAAAAGCTTTTAATAACTCAGTGGTGACAGGAACCATTTGTGGTATTACCAGGAAATACTGTACCGTGTACTAAAGCAACAACACGGTCTCCATGTGGCAACAACGGTAATAACACACAGTAATTTGCCTAACCAGTGTTGCGTTTACATGCTGTTAAAGTAGCAAAATACTTGAGCCCCTAATGTGTACAGAAACTGGAAGGTGACTATATTGCCAGAGGACTGTTACCCTATAGTTTAAGAGCACGTCTTAAATCAAGTACTTTATTATTCAATATATAAAAGACATTATGAGCATGGATCTGCAACTCTGCACTTTCTGCCTCTCCATATGGCTGCTTACAAGTGCTCCGCAAAGGGAATCTGACACTGGTTTTGCTCTAAATGTTTCGGACACTTCTCAGGAAATCTTGAAGGAATTGGCACAGTGGGGTAGTATTATCCCGGGACCAAAGACCAGTTAAGGACCTTTTTCTTTTCTTTTTTTTCTTCTTTTCCATCCTGCCCCACCCCCCCGTGAAAAACTAGAAAGAGAGAATTATTTGGATTTGTCATGGAAATTTGATTTTACAGGCTGCAACCATTACTTTGAGAACCACTGCATTAAAAGGAATGTGATGAGTGAGACAAGGGAAACCATTCTAGATAGTAATTTTTGGAAAATGTATTCTGGTACTGGTGGCATGTCCTGACTATTTTTTCAACTTTTCACAAAACATTACAATCAGTATTTCCAGCTTTCAGAATTATCTGGAAATACGGGTATATTTTCTTATGGTATTATGACATGTTATTCTAGTCCTGGTCAGATACACCATCAAGAGAGATTTTCATGTGATGATCTAGAATAAGTGTTCTAAATGGGCTGTAAACATAAATAAATAAATAAGATTACAAATGCAACAATCTTTGCTTAAATTTGCCACTACAACTGGGAAAAGACAGAAACAAAGATGGACTTTTTAAAAAGTTTGTTTCCTTACAACTCTGATTGAGTCTATTATAATGTTTTGAACAACTTTGTGGTCTTGTGCAATTGAGTAGGTACTTTACTTTGAAAGAGACCATGAAGCTTGTAAGAAAACTGTCACAATATCCACTCTCATAAAGGAATTTTCCATTGGTAAATGTGTATTATAGGGCACAAGAGGTTCCCCAACAGGCTGCCAAATATAAAAGATATTCCCCTCTTAAAAAAAAAAAAAAAAAGAAAGAAAACAAAAAAACCACAATACTATGAAAACTTTACAACTTCTTAACTTTTTGAAAGATATGTAGATAACAGTACTACAAATATTGTATTATACATTTCATTCATTTCATTTTAGGTAAACATGTCCCAGATATCTACCTCAAATGTAAATTAACTCTAAGCTTGTTAAGATTAGTCACAAAATTATGCTATTTTTTTCTCCTACCACCTTGATGTACATGAAGAGATTGCTCACAGCAAAGAACCAGCTTTTTAAGGAAAATCTTTTTATTTTGAGAATATGTACACAACCCTGCTGAGCACTACAGTTGTTCAGAATCTTCTTCCAGATTTCTGTCTTCCACAGACTGGAAGGCTAATGGACTTATGTGATCCTTCTAGTTTTAAATATTTGAGTCAAAACTCTGCAGGAGAGAACCACTAGCTCTGCATTGAATGTTGTGGGTTTACTGACGTCCAACAATGTACTTACAGAGTAACTCCTCTAAAGTCAGCATGTAAAATTCATGTGCAATAGATCTGGATATATTTAAGCTTTATGTTTTATTTTTCTATTAATTTTATAATTTTATGCAGACTACTTTTTGACAAGCAAATCAATACAGCCCTTTTCAAGTACTTTCCCCCATATTCTACAACAGAGAATATGAGAACAAATAGAAGTAGCAGTCAGGCATTTATGCCAATTCAGTGTGGTTAAGATACTAAGATATACAATCAGAACCTTGCTGACTAAGATACAGAGAAACCAATTCATCTAAAATTCTAAGTTTCCAGCTTTATATATGCTCCTTCCATTGCACGGTACAGATTCACTGGTACTTTGTGCTGTGGTACATTTTGCAACACCATGAAGAAAATTTTCCACCTAGCCAGGTGGAACATACTAGTTAATTTGAACAATAAGGATTAAAACCATGGACATTAGATCATTTGGTTGACCCTTTTGCCAATCCATAAATGTTTTCTCCATCCTGATTTAAAAAGAAATCTGAGGCAAAAAGCTTTTCTGGTCAGTGAGTATGTCACCTCTATGTTTGTTCATTTTTTGACTATGACTATTGAGCATTTTTCTAGGCTTAATTTCTGCAAATATTTGGTAAGTCATTGACTGAAGGAGTTCATGAAATGCATAATTTGGAGTCAGATGTGTGAGTTTTCACAGGAATTTATGCATGTGAGCACAAAGCCACAATAATACATGAAGTGATCTGTCTGATGACTACAATCAATGCTTGAATATGAGGTTCTTGACGTAAACCATGCAAGACCATGTTTACTCCATCCCTGTTCCCTAAGTTCTGAGAAAGGCTGAAGGCATAATGGGTCTGGTTGGGTGTAGGAGCAATCTTGCAATACACACTCTGATTTGCAGGGCAATACGAGACAGACATTTCCCTTGGGTATAGTGGTTCTGCATTCCTTCAAACTATTCACATCATCCCAGAGGGTAGAGCAGCCCTCTGAGTCTGAAAGGAACAAAGGAACATTGTTTTCTGATGAAATTAAATATAACAGTAATCTGAGATTCTGAAGACAAAAACTGCTTACAGCACAATTTGTGTATAATGTGTATCTACATGCTTTTGCCTCTGTAATCTTGTGGCAAGCAGGTCTATGTCCTACTTCAGTGTGAAAAACGCATTTGAAGAAAAGGTAGTTGTTTCCTAATTTTTTCTGGGCACAGAAACTGCCAAATCAAACAAAACTTTCTTTTCAGTTCAGATATTTCTACCATCCTCCTGAGTTAAGCTTTCAAAAACATGATTTTCATTTCATTGTCTGTATCATTTAGACTATGTAAATAGAATGACATTTTGGCTAAATGTTTTGTTTTTGCAATGGTATATAATAGTACTTAGTGGGTCTGTAAGTGAATCCTGGTACAACAAGAGGTCAGCAATAGAAGCCTCAGAGAGGCAGGGAACTTATTTTGTGCTGACTTGCTCTCTTCCCTGCTAACACAGAGGCAAAGACAGAAAAAAGGAAAAGCAAAGTTGAAAATTACATTACATAGAGGATCTAAGCCATTCTCCTTGGCCTTGGTATGAGGGACAATTCAGTTAAGCTTTGCTTTTATTCTTTTTTAATTATCCTAACAGATAAGGACACTAGATTTTGTTCCACATTAATTGGTCTAAAATCAAAGCAGGAGATCCCACTAAGTGACTTTTGACATGTGGTCATAGAACAAAGATGAGAACGTGTGATCGGTTGAACTTGGCTGACTGCCAGGTACCGACCAAGCCAGTCTATCAGTATCCCGGCTCCAGTGTGGGCTTGTGCTATGTGTCTGCTCCGCAGGCTGCAGCTTCCATCAGGGCACAACCATGCCCTCCAGCATGGAGTCCTCCTTGGGCTGTAGTGTGGACATCTGCTCCACTGTGGACCTCCATGGGCTGCAAGAGGACAAGCTGTGTCACCACAATCTTCTCCACAGGCCATAAGGCCTTGGTGTCTGCAGAGTTGTAGCTCTTACATTTTCTTGCCCCTCTTTCCCAGATGCTATTGTGCACTGTTTTGTACCCTTTCTTAAATATGTTACCACAGAGGCACTACCACCATTGCTGATTGGCTCAGCTTTAGCCTGCGGCAAGTTCACCTTGGAGACAGCTGGAACTGGCTCTGTCTGACATGGGGGCAGCTGCCGGTGTTTTCTCACAGAAGTTACCCCTGTTGCACTCCCAGTACCAAAACTTTGCCATGTAAACGCAATACAGAACTGTGGCAGACAGTATACTTTACCTGATTTAGTTCTTTCTGGCATCTGTTCTCCTCTAAACTGCATGTTGACAAGAGCTGATGTTAAGATTTGAGAAATACGTCATAAGCTAGCACTGCGTGTCAAACAGTCCTTGCTGATTCCCTTTCAGTCCATTCAAGTTAAACACATTTAAATGAACCTTGAGTTTGGGGTAAGAGGTTCTAAAAATAAACCAAGATAACTGATAACTGGAGAAAGTGCTATTGTTTCTTAATAAGACATTCCATTTTCTTCCATAGTTGTACAGAAAAGTCTTGAAGTTTCTAGTTAACTACAAACACAGTGAAAGATAACCCATATAACTTCTAATGGAAACTTTAAAAGAATGTGGTTTTAAAATATTAACTTACACTGAAATTATATACAGGTAAAACATCTGAAAAGATCAAAAACTGAAAATCAAACTCACTAGTACTACTTGTATAGACCAGCATTGAACTCAATTTCCATCATTCACAGCTTTTCTGATGTGTTTATCATACTATAGCTGAGTAAAACTTAGAGTTCCCAATACCTCCAATACCTCTTCCACCACAATACTGATATTAAGTCCAGATTCTGGTCTGGACTTAATATTTACAGCCTGGGAGCTGAAAAATCCTCCTCTGAGAAACGTCATGTAAAACAAAACCTCCAGAAGAACAGCAGGTTATTCCTGGTGAGGGACATAAATCATCCCTTAAATCAAAATGTGCAAGGTTTCTTGCACATTTCATAGACAAGATTTCCAAAAACATTCTATTTGACTGTTCAATCCCTGGGGGAACAGGGGACTAGCAGATGCCCTTGAAAGTGTGTAATAACAAGTGGACCAAATCACTTTGTCATGTGTTAATGAGGCTGCAGAGCTGTTAATAGGAATTTCACAGAAGCCTCTATAATTGCATTGTAGAGGTCCAAAGACTCACTTGTTCGTCTGATATTTCTACCTGATGGTTCAGTAACTCATGGATATGATGTGCCCTTAAGATTATCAAAAATAAGAATCAAAGTCCTGGAAATGTATCCATTCCCTTGATAGTCCAATTTCTATTTTTATTAATGAAGCAGTTTAAACTTTTTTGCATTTAATATTGAAATAGAACATATAGTATGTCAGTAAGAATTATTTATTGACATTCTTATGGTAATTGTAAAGCATAAAATATATTCAGCATAAATTATATACCAACAAAGAGGAGGCAGGGGAAAATACGGAAAGAATACTCATTAAAACAGATGAAAAATTACAGGAAAATGGAAACAGAACAACTGAATATAATTACAGAGACTTAAAACAGAGAAACTTATGTCACAGAAATTTATGTCACAGAGACTCAGATTAATAAATAAGCAAAGAAATAATAATGAATACAAAAAACCCCAATCCCACTATATGTATGGCTTAGAAGACTGACTGACAAAGCAAGGTGGATTCCCAAGTCTTCTGAGAAACTCAGCTGCTGAATATTACCAGGTCTCATCCAGTCAGAAAGTGTTGATATCCTTAATATTTAAAACATGAGGAATTAAATCCCAGTATTTAAAATCTCCATTCAAAAAACACAAAGTTTTATGCTTTAATCTACTTAGCAGAACATAGAAAGTAACACCTAAGCTTGTATCTTGAGTTAAACCGCTTCTTAAGTGCTTTTGAGAGCATGGATGGAAAATCCAGGCCTCATCTCACCACCTCCATCTGATTCATGTTCAGGATCATCTTCTGAAGGAAGAGGAGGTTGAGGGGAAAGAAGAGGAGCCTGAGGGAAGACCTCATCGCTCTCTATACCTACCTGAAAGGGAGTTGTGGTGAGGGGGGGATTGGTCTCTTCTCCCAAGTAACTAGCAATAGGATGAGGGGAAATGGCCTCAAGTTGCGCCAGGGGAGTTTTAGATTGGATATTAGGAAAAATTTCTTTGCTGAGAGAGTGGTCAAGCATTGGAACAGGCTGCCCAGGGAGGTGGTGGAGTTGTCATCTCTGGAAGTGTTCAAAAAACATGTAGATGTGGCACTTCAGGACATAGTTTAGTGGGCATGGTGGTGTTGGGTTGATGGTTGGACGTGATGGTCTTGAAGGTCTTTTTCAACCTTAACGATTCTGTGATTCTGCTATCAAGTCTAGAAGTAATCCAATTCCCAAAGGACTGCTGATCTGGCATTTTTGAAGGATAGAGATGGTTTCTCTACATGATCTGAAATCATTGTAATGTCCTTATTCGGGGTTCTTCCCTTTTTTCTTATATCACATTCAGCCTTTTTACCTTGTTCTAAGTTAGAGTACCAGCTGTCATAGGGAGCAACACCTGTCATCTACATACAGCACACATACAACAGTATTGTAAACCTGGAGGTGCTATCACCATTTAGGGATGAATAAGAATCAGAAAGTATTTCACTGGTTTGGGTCCTTATTAAATTTAGAAAATCCATGAGAGGTTCTGGTTTGTGTTTGTGTTCTCATCTCACATGCATACACACACACATATATATAATTACATATATATATGTATAGGTATGTACATATATGTATATATGTAGATACACACATACATACAAACACACACAAACACAAACACCAGTCCTTTGTAGAGCAAGTTGTATCTGATAGATTCCTTCTGTTTGTTCAGCACAGTGAAGTGGATTTTTTAAACTCAAAATTGGACAGAATTCTATAAATAAGATTTGTTTCTTCATTTACACCCTGTAAGGATTAAATGTTATCTAATATGTTGGTGTTTCAATGCAGTCAGAAATCCCAACACTATCCATGTAGTCTCACATCTAGAATCTCCATACTGGTAAAATCCTGTACCTTTTTATTGCCACTAACATTTATCCCGAGTTAAACATTTATCCTAAATTAAACCAGGTTAAAGAAGCTTATAGAAATTCTGTCACCTTTAATACAAAAATGTTGAAAGATTGAAAACTATTATATTCAATAGAAATAGTCTTGTAGAAGTCTTGTAAGAGTAAATTTTGAACAATTACACATATATATTTTACTTTTAGAAGTCTTTTACCTCTACTAAATATAGTCTTACTGATATATCCTGATATTCTAAGTCTACAGAACTGAAAAAGCAATGATCGTACAAATATGAACAGGAGAAAACAATGCAGTGGATAAATAAATTTGTTTACATAACTATTAGGCTTTCCTGGAACCCAGCCAGCTAGGAAAAGTCTTCAAAAGTCACCATTACCAAACATTTGTGTGTCTGTATCCCTACAACAGAGCATTCAGGGGATAGGAGACAAGTCACTGTGTTATTGAATTTGGTAGTGCAGTATGGGAGCAGGGAAGAAGGTGTCTGAAGCCCCAGGGGTGAATTTATATTCAACAGAAATTCTGTTCAGGAAGAAAGATATATGTCCCAAACCTACATCCATTTCAGGGAAAAACGAGCCCAAGAATGGGGGTTGTCAGAAGAATATATTCCATCCCCTGAGGAGGTGTGTGAAACATCTTGAGAGTTAGTTTAATTTGACAATCTTCTAAACTAAGAAAGCACAGGAAAAATGTAAAGCCAAGAAACACATTACTAGATATGTAAGCATATAGTGGCTATTTTCCTATATTATCTCTTAAATATAGCAGCTGTTTTGTCATATTTTGTGATAAAATTCGATTTTCTTTTTAAACATTTACTTTGGCATTTATCTAATGATCAGTTATTTAGGGGGTCATTAGTAAAGTTCAATCTTTCACATTCTGTAGGTATCAGGAATCCTCAGCTGGAGCATGGACACAAAATTAACACTCTACAGAAAGTTATCAGTATTCTTTCTATAAACTCCTAGTTTTATAGAAAACAGTATCTGGAATTCTGAGTGTGAGGATAAAGAGACATGAAGGGGAAAATACTGTTCAAAATGTAGTGAGGAATAGGTGTCTGACTTGTTGCAATATTTTAATTTTTTTTTAATTGAAATACAATGTAACTCCAATAACTGAACAAGAAGCAACATATTGTGGAACCAATATTCCCCCATTTTGTCAACACCAGTAAAATTACAATTATCTCAGCATGGCTGTCAGAAAGGATTTAATAGGAATGGGATTCATTCATTCAGGCACCAGGAAACAGAAAATATATAAAACAGAAAAGATGTGGAAAAAAATATCTTCTATCCATGCCCTGATTTCTATTCCTCTAAGAACTAACAGAACTTCAGTTACTATAGTCTGAAAAGAAGCTCTGCTGCCGTTTTTTTTCAGACTTCTTCATGCTTCACTGGTTGCAAAATCTCTTACCTAGAAATCTGCTCCTTCCTAGAGCATTTGGCTTGAGGAAACTCATTGGTGTCTAGACAGTAGATTCTGGGGAGAAAAAATCATTGAATTTTACTGCCTTTGGAGATCTTGCTCCATCTCTTCTTCACAAGTGAAGTTGTTGTGCTATTCTTCTTTTGAGTTGTGTTAGAAGAGCTTGTATTGAAATTTGTTTCATTTCCAGTCATTTTCACAGCTAACTTCAGAAATATCTTAAGGCAGAATTCAATATAGTTACATTTTTTTATTTGAAAGATCAATAGATTAATAAATGACATATATTTGTGAAGGTTATTTTTCAACACAATTAAATCATTGTTTTCAAATTAGTGAACAAAACTCTTTTTGTAAGACAAAAACTATCGGTATGAAACATAATAAAATCCTGAGCTGGGTACATCGCAATAAAAATTAATTAAGCCATGCATAAGCAAGTCTTTTAAAAATCTGTTAATTATGGTAATATTTGTATTTGTCTTTTGATATTTGAGCTTTACAGCTTTAAAAATGTGTCTGCCATATGTCTTTTTTTAAAAAGAATTCAAAAAGAATTTGAAAGCAGAAATTCCCACGCCATAACATCTCTCCTGATGCTAATGTGCTAATAAAAAACACTAAAAGAATCCTGTTACGAACAGTGACATAACATGCTGTATACTTTTTTAGCTGTTTTAAAACTATCCTTAATCAGTAACAATACTTGGTGCAAAATTGTAAGGTCTTGTTTCACAGTAATATATAACACAGTGGAAATTGTGCTGGAAATTACAGCATGATGTCCTACTGAGAGAATGAAGTAGTGAAACTGTCTTGAAAGACTCAACAGAGATGGACGATCTGAGATAGAGATTTATGCTATGAAGGGAATATGAATAAATGTTTGTTGCCTGTTGTAGCAAGGACAGAAAAGTCTGATCCAAGATATCCTTGCTGGTCCCATGTTGCTATAATCATTCCAGTTAGAGCAGCCTACATAAAAAGTAATGTCTGAGAAAAAGCAATGGCTGAAAGTTGCGTTTTAGAATTGCATCCCAGTTCCTGTACTAAGATATTCAGAAAGCTCTGAGAAGCTTCTGATTATCTGGATACTACCATACAATGAGTCTTTGGAAGTTCATTCATCACCTCTTCCAGATCCTGTCAGTTGTGATGGTATTTTCTGTGACCTGTGTAGGCCCATGTAAGACCACCTACTTATCCCATACAGGTCAAAGAACAGGTTTCAGACTAATTTTCTGCTGCTAATGACTCATCAAATTTAACTGACTTACCTAAAACCAAGTTTTAATATTCTATCTGAATCACCATGTTCCCCATCTCATGTAGATTAGGAAATGTTTGATGACAAAATGTTCATAACTGTACTAGTAGCCTTTCATACTATTGTAGTCGTAATAAATAAAATGACAATGTGAGCTGAAGAAAGATCACAAAAAAATTTTTTTTGGCCTTTTAGTTGTTGCAGGTAGCTGGCGCGAGGGGAAGAAGCTGGCATCCGGGGGCTAACTGCTCGTCCTGAACGAGAGCTGTATCTTAGAGCATCCTGCTAACTCATAGGAACCTTTGCTGCAGTATAGCAAGTACTTGGGAGGAAAAAACTTATTTCATAAGAGATTAGTCACAGCTATAATTCAGAAGTATATGGGTTATATGTTTTCAATTACTGGAGGGTTTAGGTATCAAATCACTCTCCTTGGCTTTACTGAGAAATGTTTTATGATGCTGCTTTGTTTCCAATTGATAAGCTAGCAGCTTCTTGTGGCTGCAGGAAAGATTCCAATGACTATTTCATCTGTATTAAACCATTTGTCATGGGGAGTTAATGGATTAAATAGGCTTTTTTTGTGCTTGAGTGTGAATTTAATACAGATCATACTGCTTAAGAAAGCACACTAAAATCAAAAGTATTAATGCAAAATTATAACAAAAACATTTTAAAAATAAGGATATTTTAGGAAAAATCTAGCTGCAATGGTGTCAATTATAGCTAGCAATTCACTAAAAATATTTCAGATATGAATGTAGGAGGTATTTTCGTTTATCTGTTTCTCTTCTGGAAAATATTATTATTTACATGCCTGTTTCTCCATTTTTCTTAGACAGACAGGATTCCACAACAATTTATATGCAGAAGGCTTTTTGTTTCTTTTCTGCTTGGTTTGATTTGGGTGAGTTTGAGTCGGGTTTGGTTTTTGACAAGATTAATATTGATTCTTTTAAGAAATATCAAGGCATATATGCAAATCTCTGATTTCAAAATGCTCCTCTGTGTAGAGTTTTCTAAAACAAAGTTTGACACCATGGTTCAGATTAATCACAGGTGTATACTCCTAGAGGTTGCATCAAGGACATGTGATGAACTGAGGCTTGGTTCCAATGAATCAAGTGTATCTTTTCTGTACTTTAGCTACGTCACTCCACCACTTCTGAATAAAAAATAAACTATCATAAGTGTAACCTTTCTAAGAGTAGGAATTTTTACACATACTCAGAATTAAGATTTAAATGTTGTGTTTACCTTCTTTCCTCATATAAGAAAATAATATTTAGTTCATGAAAAATGGAAGGCCGTCACCTAAATGAATGTAATCAAACTACAGTTAAACATTTAACTCATTGAAGACAGTGGACTGAAAACAAATAACATATCTACCCCACAGAGATGGTAAAACAAAAACACCTTTTCTATGGAACAGTTGGGAAATAAAGATTAGGGTTTTTTGCATGGCAAAAATATTCCTTGTCTCCCTTGAATCCTATAGCAAACCAATGGACTATAATGAATGGACATTTTACACACCTATTTTATATTAAAAAAATATAAAAAGTTAATTTTATCTCCAAAAAGCTTTATAATAGTTATGCAGTACAGAAAGTATAATTAATGCAGCACATGCTGCAAGTTCAGCAAGATCTACAGAACTGCCTCTGCATTATCCTAAGAACTTTACAAATATCACCAAATGAAAACATTCCAATTGACCTGAAATTTTAATACTGTTATCTCATCCTTCTCCACCCTACCAGAAATACAACCACCATTCTTAAAAAAATAATAAAAAATACACCTTTCATTCAATAAGACTCTGTTTGCAGTTCTATAGTTGTAGTTACCAGTGGGGCTAAAATACTAGTAGCCATGTTGAAGTTTCTATACATTAAAAAGTATGTGTGTAACGATCTTTTCTTTCCATGTTCCAAAGTTACCTAGTCAGAAACATCTCTAGCAACCATTAGAATTTCAGTAATGCAGTTAACATCTTTACTGCAAATCAATACTGACACCATCATACTTGCAATCAACTGTATCTACTATGTGCAGTATATATAGTGCAAAAACTATATGCAATACATATAATGACTGTAGGAAAAGAAAACACTTTGTTCTCCTGCTCTACTTATTCCTGAGATTTTTTCTCTACACAAAGTTACGGTATTTGCCACTTTTGCCTCTACCCCCAAAGCAAACATTTTTATACGAGATAAAAAGCACCAAATTAAGTGCTTCTATAAACCGATCTAAGGTAACAAAGAATATAACCTGTCAGAATCTGTGTCCCCTGCCCTGCTCCAAGTTGATAATAAGCTACCCTAGTGATGCAAGTATGTAAGTCTTGGTAGACACATCCTGGTAAAAAGTAACAAGTTTTTAATTTGATTTCTAGAGCCATATCAGAACCTCCTTATGGAGGCATAAGTACCTCATTACCAAAGATACACATTCCACTAGGAATATGTTAATTTTGGCTTCATGATGATGTTTTTTATAGAATTAGCAACAAACCTGCTTGTTGTACCTTACCATGTGTCGGGTTGTGCTCTATCACATCACCCTGTGATTACAAAACAGAGACCCTCCCCACAAGCCAAAACCTGTGCAAGAGTCACATAATAGGCCAGATGTTGAAACTTGCACAGGTTTATATAGCTGAACCAATTTGGCTGTTAGCTTTCCTTCTTCAACAAAGAAACCATTTTTGTCTCTCCTGTCAAGCACCAACATGAAATACACCATTAAATATTTGCTTTCCTGCTTGTGGTTTGGCCATAACAGTACATGAACAGATGTGTCACCTCCATTCTGGTCTGTACCGTAATGCTCTACAGGTCACTGTTAGAGACCTGCTTAACAGGTGATAACACTCCAAAGAAGTGTACACAACCCTTGAAGATTTGCTTGGGGTAGATTCAATCACATTCAGATGGGAAGCTTTGAGGTTCAGTTACAAAAAGTCATCATAAAAAGCCCATGATTCTAAATTACAATATTATACAAAACCTGCATAATACCTCGTAACCAGCAGAGAAAACAGTGCCATGTGGTATTTAAGCTGGGAGCATAAACGAAAGAATTTGTGCCATGCAACCCGTGTTGGGGGAGCTCCATTAAAACTTCTATCTATGAATCAAAACAGCTTATTTGAAACATTTATTTAAGCAGTACAAATGCATTAACAAACTAAATCAGCTTAATACCAAAATGTAATAAGCAGTTTGACCCCTTTCAAGATCAATTATTTTCACAAAGTAGGCTTCCATATTCAGTATGTTGGCAAAATGCCAGCATCTGAACAAAACCCATCGCAGCAATCTCTGTTTCAAATTTTGCAGCATTTCATTACAATTAACACATAAGCACTCAACTGGATCAAACTACTATTTGTATTGTTGAAAGCTAGT